>NC_056730.1:994721721-995021721 GCF_019279795.1 Protopterus annectens
GTGCCACAGTAGTTTTGGACTCCCTTTATTATAGCACTAAGATGTCGAACATGTTAAAGGAAGATGCCTATGAACAGATTCCCATCCTAAGTGTACATCTAATGAAAGTTAACATCGATGGGCTATTGCTTGAGTACAGAATGGCTGGTTATTTGTCTGAAGATCTCTTCAAGTACATGCAGGTAGACTATCCAGTGATTCCTGTTATATCAGGACTTCCCAAAATTCACAAAAATCTCCTTTCACCAGAATTAAGGCCAATTGTTGCTGGGTCTGGATGGCTCACTGAGCCACTTTCCATCTATCTGGACTATGAACTCAAATCTACTGTCTTGAAGTCCAAATTTATTTTGAAGGATACCGAGCAGCTGTTAAGAGAACTAAGTATGTCAACGTCTATTCTTAATAGAGCAGAGATTGAATCTGCACTATTTGTTACTATGGATGTAACCTCTTTGTTCACCTGTATTCCGAACAAGGAGGGTGTACAAATGCTGAGGTCATATCTTAGAAGAAGATCTGGATTTGCTCAGAGCAAGATAGACTTTTTATCTGGTTTAATGGAGATTGTTCTAAATAACAACATCTTTTTGTTTGAGGGAACTTGTTTTAAGCAGGTGAAAGGGGTCGCCATGGGCACGAGCTGTGCTAACAGCTATGCCAATTTGGTCATGGCGACCTTTGAAGAGGTGCATATCATCCACGATCCACATATACTCTTTTATAAAAGATTTGTGGATGACTTACTGTTCTTATGGGGAGGAACAACAGATCAGCTAAATATGTTTTACAATAATATGAACTTAAGTAGCTCATTTTTGAAATTCACCATGAGTTGTAATACTGAGTGTATTGATTTTTTGGATGTAACTTTGTTCAAGACGAATGAAGGCATTAATACCAGGCTACACCGGAAACCCTGTTACAAACACTCGTTTCTTCACAGAGACAGTATGCACCCCCCGCATATATTCAAGAACATTATAAAGGGTCAGGCCATGAGGATATCCAGGCTGTCCACCAGATATGATGATTATGAGGAGGGGTTAAATGAGCTACGTGAAGGGCTATTGAGTCGAGCCTATTCTGAGGAGGAAATCCAGATTATATATAGACAAATGCGAGATCTGAGACAGTCCAGAGCCAAACCATATTTGTTGGGTGGGGAATGCAGAAGACCTTCTGATTCCTCTGACAACAGATCTATGGGATTTGTCATGCCTTATGGAGCAGGCCATAGTAAGCTGCAATATCTGATCAGTAAGCACTGGAACATCCTCACTGCAGACGAGAATATTACCAGACTAGTGGGGCATACCCCTTCCTTTGTCTTCAGTAATATGCTCAATCTAAAGAGACTATTATGTAACAGCAGGGATACAAGAGTACATGTAAGAACAGGATTTGAAAGAACAACCAAATGTGGCAAGTGTGCACAATGTAAGTTCATAGATGAATCCCATTACTACAGGCATCCTGTATCAGGTCATCTTTGGACAATAAATCAAAATAGTGACTGTAACACTAGGAACATTGTTTACATTGCACATTGTATTCATTGTTTTTCGTTCTATGTGGGCAAAACCAATAGGTCCCTTAGAGAGAGAATAAGGGACCATGGTTATTGCCTAGCTAGGAAGCAAGAATGTAGTGCTCTATCCAAACATACCATCAGAGAGGGTGTGATGCACACATTTTTATTCCAGGTGCTCCAAGTAATAGAACCGAGTCCGAGATTAGGCAACATAGTCAATCTTACTGAACAAGCTGAATTAAAGTGGATATGCAGGCTGGCAGCCCATAGAGATAAAGGTCTGAACGAAGTTTTGTCTATAAAACCTCATCTAAAGGCTAGATCTTTGAGATGACCAATGTGTGGTTCAAAGTATTGGCCCTAGTACACGTGCATATGATAAATGAGGTCATTATTTTGGTTTGAATATTTCTTAGTATCATACCTAGTGTCACGATTTCCATACTCACTGTAGCTCTTCCATAAATACATGTCTCATTAATCGCAGCTAATTACTGATTTTATTATGCATGATTGATTGTTATCCTTATGCCGTTCACTTCCACATAGTACATGTTCGTTAGTTCATTTTTATATTAATGTTCTAATAGGCCTATACTTAACTGCACTGCACCTACACCATATATGGCTTAGTATATTGTGTCTAGGTTCTAACAGTTTTAGATAGTTATAGTAGATCTGTTTTTTATGTATTGACTTAGTTTATGGGCATCCAGTTGTTTGTACCATAGATTACTTGGTTTTAGTTTCATTTCCACCTAGACACGTTTGGTTTAGCAACTAATTTATTGTTGTTCTTGCTTAGTTGCTTTCTCATCCGCGTATGTTTTGGTTATGTTTTTATTTAGATTATTTAACATAATGTTATGGGTGCTGACTTGTAAATTACTATTTGTATGTATATATTTTTGTAAGTATGTATTCACGTAACATTATATATTTCATTGACAGTATGTAGATGGCCTGATGTTAAGTACTATAGCTTCATTGTGTTTTAATTTAGACCAGACTATTTAATGTTACAAGCAAGCGTTTGATTTTTTATTTTATATTCTTTGATGTGTCATTTTGAAATGCATTCGATATCTGCACCCGGAAATTGGTAGGAATCATGTGTTGTCTGCTATGTTTTAAATTTGGCGCTTGAGTAGCGCGTCGTTGTTTGTCTGATGAAGCGGCTTGTTTGAGCCGTGAAAGCGCTCACCATTAAATCTTCTGAACCGCATGGTTTTCGTTTTTATTTTTGGAATTGTTCTTAACAGTTTTCAACAGTTTCAACAGTCCTTGCAGTAATTGAAGTGGATAACAGCTCGCTAGTTTTCTAAACACGGAGGTTGGTTTGTGACAACTATTGCTACCATCGTCTGGAATTTTTGAAGCATTGCCAGCATTGGAACTGTAAATGAGCTTGCAGCCTTTGGCATACGGAGGTGGATTTATGAGATAACTAACTACTTTATATTTGGTGAATTTTTTGCACACTTCTGCCTCTATACGCCCACTTGCTCAGTTTGTGGATATTGTGGTTTCTGTACACATTTTTCTGGGCTTGGTGGTTTCTACTATATATATATATATATATATATATACATATATATGTATATATATATATATATATATATATATATATATATATATATAAATATATATATATATATATATATATATATATATATATATATATATATATATATATATATATATATATATATATATATATATATATATATATATATATATATATATATATATATATATATATATATATATATATATATATATATATATATATATATATATATATATACATATGTATATATAAATAACTAAATAGATATATACCTCTCTCTCTTCATGCATACATCTATAGATATACGTCTACATACACACACACACACACACACACACACAGACACACACACACACACATATATATATATATATATATATATATATATATATATATATATATATAACTATATATCTATATATATATATATATATATATATATATATATATATATATATATATATATATAGATAGATATGTATATACAGATATATATCTATAGATATAATAGAGAACATAAAGACATATATGAACACAGGCACAGTTAATGGGGGTGAGGGGGCTCAAGCAACATAAGTCTTACACATATTGATATTCCCCCCACCCAGCAAAACAGGTCTGCCCTGCAATACAATACCAACTGTTGCAAATGCCATAACCAGGACCTGACACTACATGGCCACAAGATTTTAACAGTAAGCCATCCCACCTGTATTATGTCAGGCAGGTATTGATAACATATCATGCAGTACAGTCTGGCTATCATAGTGAATGTACAATGTGTAAGCAATACACAGTCCTATGATACATATACACAGACACATTTATGCAAATACTTATATATGCATAAATATATCTATCTATATATATATATATATATATATATATATATATATATAGATATGTAACTACACATACATACACACACACACACACACACACACACACACACACACACACACACACACACACAGTTATGTCTAGGAAGATACATAATCAAAGGGTGCACACCATACTGAACAGCCAGTATCCCTACAGTTGTACCCTCATCCGCTGGACAGTGTATGAGTCACCCATTCCAAAGACAATTGTGCCTGAAACATATACCCACAAAGAAGTCAAAGGATGTAACACAACACACAGGTTTGCATACATAAGAAAGGCTTATTTGTGTACTATTACAGTTGTATATGCCATGTCATATAGCTGATTATGCTTTGAAATACATACAGAGTAATGCAACTCTCAAACAGATCATGTATTACAGTAATTCGAAAACATCACATCTGTTGGTGTCCACACCAAGGCCTTCAAGTAGTACAACAGAAAAGACAGACTGGGCCACATGATAACAAGCAATCAACAGTATGTAATGCAGATGTATAGTTCAGTGGCCTCTAAATACAATCTGCACTCAATCCCTAGGGGGAAAAGGCCTAAGTTGACACAATGGGTGTTATCTGTTACATAATTCATAACTGAAATCATCACAATCACACTGATGGCAGTAAGCAGTAGGCCAGCAATGTTCCCAAGGTGAAATGTATGGTAATGTACATCTGTATACCTTAAGGCAGCTTACTACTGGTATTCCTCACCCTAGGATACTTATGGTGCATACCCCCATACACTGACTTACAGGGGCATATAACACTGTTACATACACTGACCTCTAGACTGGAGAGGTGCACACATGTGTTGTGCAGATGAAGCCCACATATATATGGTGCATATGTTCTGTACACAATTATGTATTGACATCATACCTGATAACAAGCCAGTCAGATAACAGACTGCTGGACATGTTGTGTGTAGTAGGGGTTGTTTCTGAGGATATTACTTGGACATTCTGTGTTTGTGTGTACAGTACTGTGGTCTGTGTACTTAAGGCAGGGGTCTGCAACCTTCACTATCCAAAGAGCCATTCCAGACCCCTCACCCACCACACTAAATTCATTGGGAGGCACAACAGCTATCTGACTCCTAAAATGAAGATAGCAGAGCATATACAGTTTCATATATAGTTATACTAAATATAAGATAACTAAGTGTATAAGAACAATACCTAACATATGCCCATAATTGTGTTCCAGTTTTGGGATTGCTTGATCTGTGTGTGTGTGTGTGAGTGTGTGTGTGTGTGTGTGTGTGTGTGTGTGTGTGTGTGTGTGTGTGTGTGTGTGTGTGTGTGTGTGTGTGTGTGTGTGTGTGTGTTTGTGTGTTGTATGGTAGCGTGTCCATTAATCCTCAGAGGTTCAGGGAGCTACTACAGCAGGGTGGAAGAGACACATGTGGCTCCAGAGCCACAGGTTGC
The DNA here is from genome assembly GCF_019279795.1 of Protopterus annectens. NCBI lineage: Eukaryota > Metazoa > Chordata > Ceratodontiformes > Protopteridae > Protopterus > Protopterus annectens. The sequence continues at coordinate 994,727,140 of NC_056730.1, forward strand.
AGACCGCTGAGTTAGGATGATTGATGACAGTATATGTATTGTGCTTGCGAACCTTGGGCTCTGTACAGACTGTGGTAGACACCATTGTTTTTGGTCTTGTTCTATCTGATGTTACATGCTGCTCCACTGTATGGTACCCTATTGGCTCACACATGTGTAGGGCCAGACACACACATGTCCCATACCACAGACAGCCATCGGACCACACTGTGCCATGACCAGTGTATGTAGGGTTAGTGTGTGAGTGGCACATATGAGGATGGTGTTTATCAGACAGTTATTATAGTGTCATATTAAGCTTATGTATCATATATGGCTGTGGCTGCATTGACATTGGATGTGGGTATGTATTTTCTCACAGGTGTCTGCTACGCTGTGCTGTGACCTGCATGTCGAGCCAGCTATAATCTCAGGTACATGTGTATTCCCCCATACAATATGTAGTCCAGTGTTGTGGCAGTCTGCCTGTAGTTTGCCCAGTGCTTTGTGACATGCCCAGCAGCCTACTGTAATTACCCAGTGTGCTGTTATGTCCAGTTATTTGCAATAAATACTGCTGTCAATACAGCATAATTGTTGTGTATTTCTGACAAAGCAGTGATATGCTGTACAGATGTATGCCACTATCTACTGGGTAGTATGTGGTCATGTGAACTCAGCACCACCAGGTATTATGTGTCAGGACAGACTGGTGTGTGTGCGTGCATACACTGTGTGAACAAATGTAATCCAGTATTTTTGTGATATACCCATGTACATAGCTAGCAACATCCACATTGGGAGGCCTGGTCCACATGTCTCCCATGAAGGGGACATGTGTAGACTTCTGGACTGACCGCAGAGTGCCATACTGTCCACATATATTGGTCATATCCCTGCTGTAGTCCACAGGATCATTACTGTGCTAGCAGTGGTACTGTACTGTGATGCCCTTAGGATGTCTGTTTGTAACCAATAATGCACATGTCTACAGCAGATGTGACCTCCCACACCCAACATGTCTGTTAAGACACCCCTATGACAGTAGCAACAGTCTACATATATACCTGCAATACATCCATGACATCCCCTTGCACTAAGGGGTTGGGACTATTGGTGCTGAGGTAGGACTCCACTCCATGTACTGGACATATGGTAAACATATATGTGTACACATATATCCACATATCTATATAGATATATACACATATACATATCCACATACATATATGGACATATACATATCCACATACATATATGGAGATATATATGTACATATATATATATATATATATATATATATATATATATATATATATATATATATATATATATATATATATACACATAAACACTCACACATATACATATACACAGCAATGACTTCAACAAGTGGCTAAGCTTCTGATGTCATTCAAAGGGGATCCAGTGCCTGTCAGCCTGGGACAACATAATTGACAAACCACAGTGCTTTGCCAAAGATGGTCTGCACCTGTTGCCCCTCAAATTCAGGTTACTGGCTACAGCTCTAGGCACCCCCATAGTGCCTTATCTCAGCAAGGTTCAAAGGACAAAACCACCACTGTAACAGATAAAAGCATGCAAAACTGAAGATAATGCTACTCAATGCTAGAAGTCTAAACCTAAAAAGGCACTCTCTTGAGGTATACCTACAAATAGGGAACATTGATATCTGTGCAGTAAATGGGACCTGGTTCAATGCTCCAGAGAGCACACCTGTAATAACAGGCTACAACTCTTATCACACATTTCAGGCACCAAACCAATACCACAACACTACAGGTGGAGGAGTGTCCATATTCACCAAGGTTATTCACACCTCCAGCCTAGTTCCCAATACAATGCATCTGAGAATCTTCAGGTGCAGCTAACACTAGGTAAGACTGCAATCAAAATTGCAGCTAGCTACAGATCCCCCACCATGCCCTAAGATTCTCACTACACCTTTCTAAACATACTGGACAATATTAAGATACAAACAAACACCATAATACTGGGTGATTTCAACTACCCTGCCATTAACTGGGAAAACTACTCGGGTACCAACACCTTTTATCAATGGTTCCTGGAATTCATACATTCCAGTCCCTGGATCAACTAATCCATTGTCCAATCATGGGCTTCAATATCCTAGACCTGGTCATTACCAACATGGGAGAAAGATGCTCCACACCAGTGGTCACCCCCTCATTTTTCATGTAGGACAATAAGGTAATCACCGTTGACATCCATATCCCACCCTCACCTGCCAGTAAGGAAACCTCCATAAAAGCCCTCTCCAAACCCTACATCATGCTACTCAAGTCAGAAGTGACAAACCTCATGACACCTATGGAAACGGGAGCTGAAGGTGCAACTGGTAAATCCTACACTAAGGCACTGTATGAGCACATCCACTTGTGCATGAATTGTGCCATCAAAATTAGAACCAAGATGCTGTCCTCCAAAAAAGGAAGCCAATCTGGTGCTCCACTGCCATAAACAAACTATACAACAGAAGGAAGAAACTGCTGAAGAAAAAATGATAATCCCAAAATGCAAACTGCTCCCTTAACAGCCTCAGTAAGAAGCTGAGATCCCTTATAATCCTCCAAAGCTTATTACGTAAATATAATTGCCAAAGATTCCAAAGACAACAACAAGGCATTCTATAGTTATGTCCAGAATCTAAATGGCAATGCTCAGAACTGCTCTGAGCTACAACAGACTGCCATTAAATATACTGATTCCATGGTTTGCCAATATCCTGCCAGATCGATTTAGTGCCACATTCACCCTCCTTTCACCCCCTAAAGGGCCCATCTCAGTACCAAAAGATTGCCAAATTCCAGTAATCATGGTCACACAGGTAGAAGCCGCACTCTCCACAGCTAGGAATACAGCATCCATGGGACCAGATGACATCCCGGGCTGTGTACTACATGAACTACAATATAAACTTGCACCTCACCTAAGTGTCATGTTTAATCATAGCCTCACCTCAGGCTTTGATCCCACTGAGTGGTGCACAGCTACAGTTATCACACTCCACAAGGGGGGATCCACCTTGGATCCCGGGAACTACTGTCCCATCAGTCTGATGACCATGATCTGCAAGGGCATGGAAAGCATTATCATCGAACATATAAACAAAGACATTGACAACCATCAAATACTGGAACCCACCTAGACTGGGCTCATGAAGGGCCGATCTTGTCTGTTTAACCTGATTGACTACTTTGAATCAGTCTCTGGAGCTGTGAAAGAGAGTAAGGTGGTCCACACAGCCTATCTGAACTTGGCCAAGGCCTTCGACACCATCCCCCACTCTGGAGACATAGTTAAACTTATGAAGCTGGCCATAAACTCCTGCGTCACTCGATGGGTTGCCAGCTGACTTACTGATGGAACCCAGACTGTAAAAGTAACCAACTCCAATCTCAGCTCCAGACAAGTGACAAGTGGAGTACGTCAGGATTCAGTCCTGGGACCCCTCTTGTTCATAGGTTCATAGGTTCATAGGTTTATACTAGGCTATCTGCCCTAAGGCATTTATAAGCCTAGCCAAATTTTGTGGCTTACGCCACCCTTATATGAAAAATACTGTGCCCATTAGTTTGTTGTGCTTCTGTCCAGCAGTGACACAGATATGATTGGGTAAACCTCGATCTCCCATCCACAGGTCTAGATTTCTCTTGAACAGAGTCAGCGAGGTGCTCTGCCTCACATGGACCGGGATTTTATTCCACAGCATAGGGAGTCTCTGAGTGATAAATCTATCCCTCCAGCACGTCCTATTTATAGCCGTGCTAAGGTTTAAGTCACTTGCTCTAGTGGTTTTGGTGGATGTGGATTTTTTGAGGTGGAGCATGTCCATTAATTCCGGGTTGGACATGGCCTTGTATGTCAGGCACATGTCACCTCTGAGCAGACGGTATGCGACTGAATAGAGCTGGAGTTTCTTCAATCTGGCAGCATATGACAGATTTTGGAGTCCCTTTATCCTTTTGGTGAGGAACTTTTGGGGTCTCTCCAATTGCTGCAGATGTCGGGTGAGATACATCCCGAATGGGGCATTACTCGATCATTGGTCTGATAAGTGAAGAGTACAGGGGAACAATGACCTCACTAGATCTGGATGTGAATCCCTTCATGATCAGGTGGGCAATGTAGAAGGTCTTTCTAACCACTTTAGCAATGTGAGTGTCAAAAGAAAGGCCACTGTCAACCTGGGTCCCCAGGTCTGATAACCTCTTCTGTGCTTAGTGGATTGCCACCTATATGGTAGCTTGGTTACCTTGTTTTCCCAAGGGTATGACTATACATTTTTGGCATTTAACTTCAGGCCATGGCTCTGGCACCAGCTATCTGTTTCGTGAGTCCTTCTGAAGGATATCCGTGTCCGATGCACTTTCCACTATGGCCCAGTTTACAGTCGTCTGCAAACTTTGTCAGCCAAAGTCCTCCCATGTTGGCCTGTACTTCTGAGAAGTAGATGCCAAACAATAGGGACCAAGGACCGAAACCCTGGACACCACTTGTGACCAGCTTGAGTCTGACACAGCGCCAGCAACTCTAACCCTGTGGGTTCTGTCCTTAAGCCAGTTTGCAACCCATCTTGTGACATATGGGTTTACATTTAAGGTAGTTTTTCTACAATACCCAGTGGGGTATTGTGTCGAAGCCTTTGCAAGGTCAAGGTAGGCTGTATGGACTGCCTTTCCTCATCAATGGCCTTGGTGACTGTTTGAAGAAGTCACCAAGTTCAAAAGGCATGATCTTCCCTTGACAAAGCCAAACTGGGTCGGGTCCAATGTCTGCAAGTCCCTATATCTTTGTTTATGAGCTCCATTATGATCCTCTCCATAGCTTTGCAGACTAGACTTGTTAAGCTTATGGGCGGTAATTACCAGGGTCCGTGGGCCCGCCTTTGGAGTGGGACCACAGTTGCCGTACGCCACTCCTTGGGCACGTATCCTGTGGTAAGGCTGAGATTAAACAGCTGCCTTATGTGCGGGTTTAATTCCTCATTTAGCTCGTGTAGCACACAGCCAGGGACACCATCCGGTCCCATTGATGCTGTGTTTTTAGCTTGCCATCTACGTCTCTGATTGCAGGCCAACACTATGGAACTCTGTCTAACAAACTTCACAGATGACTGCAAACTGGGAGCCATTATTGCATCCCCAAATGATGTGGATATTCTACAACAGGGCGTTACAGAAACAGATGCTTAGTGCCAAAGCCATGGACCCAAGCTTAATGCCAAGTAATGTATAGTTATCCCCTTTGGAAATGCAATGTACACATGAATTACCACATAGGTGGCAGTACACTAAACACCAAAAGTGCGATGACAGACATAGGGACACAGGTGGATAGTGGTCTCACCTTCATTAACCACATTGCCACAACAGTAAGGAAATCCTTCTATGTGGCACACCTCATCACTGAGGGCTTTACATCCAGAAAAAAGGAGGTAATTGTCCCACTGTACTCATCCCTCATTACACCCAGTATAGAGTACAATGGCCCATTTGGCATGTATCTCACAACACATCTGCGACAGCTGGGAAGGCCACGGAAATACCTCACTATTAGAATCACAGGCCTAAAGCAGATGCCCTATGCTGATCATCTAGAAAACCTCCAAATATACTTTGTGGCATATTGTCTACTCAAAGGCTATCTCTGTTTAACATACAAGGCTACATCAAACACTGGGAAACAACATCTGTAATAAGTGTATGTAATGCCTTGTACAGTGCATGCATCTATGTGCTGTCATTACAGTAGCAAAGGGTTTTGAGTGTCATGTCTGGGGCACACAAGTATATGAGACCTGCACAGCACTGTTATCCATGTGAATGTGTTACATGCAGAGGTAGCAACCCAGGGTACATGCTGTCATACTGGCATGTAGTGTAACATGGCATTACTACTATTGACAGTGTTGTCCCATGCAAGGATAGAGTTCTAACATTACTACTGACAACAAGCACACTTGCGGGCATAGCTGCACTCTGAGGCCTCACTGTCATGTTCCTAGTGTGTGGGCTGTGTCAATGTATATATATCCCCTACTGGATAATAATCAGACATGTGGAATGCAACTGTAGAGTACCGTCTTTACAGCAAATGTTAGTGAGGGCTTACAACATGTAGTAATGGCATACATATTGTTGTCAAACATCCATCTGTCAACACATTCATCCTACTACTGCTACTCGTCAAACTGATTCATGTCAGTCCCTCTACAGATGTGCAGATGGCAGGTATCCAGCTGGGATACCTACAGACAACCTATGCTTGATTGAGACTGACATGTTTGGCCAGCTGTGTACTAGCTGTCACATATAGGAGACAACACCCTGTATGGGTCACATGCCACGGATACCTACACTACACTACCGCAGTCAACATAACATGCGTGGGTACAGGTCTCTATCACAGACGCTAACCATGTGTTGTAATACATGTTGCATACATGTCAACTGGAGCACCTCAATGGCCATGTGCAGAAGGCACCCAGAGGATTGGCTGATGCATGTCACTCTCACCCTATTTGTCACTAATGTGGTGTCTGTTGATAGATTGCCTGCTGGCACATGGCAAGTGGCATGATACCAATATACACACACCCCCTACACAGCCAATCTCTCCATGGGCAATAGCCAGGTACACAGCTATGACCACCTGCAGCAATGCACCACAGTACTGACACGTGTACATGTTCATTACTGAGGATAGCAGTGTTTGTGTGTTAGCACACCAGTAGATGGGAATTCCATGACAGCCTTCACAACCAGCTCAACACCCATTGCCATAGTCAGATGTGGCTGCTGTATTGGACATGACATGTACTCTGTTACACTCCTCTCCCTAATGGCTATATGTGTCTTGCAGTACCAGCATAAGAGTGTTGTACAAATGGGTTGATAGGCATGGGAAACCCATTGATGTCTGCCAAGTATGTGTATGTGTGCATGCCTGCATATATGTAGGGTACACCATTCCAAGGCCACATACTCCTATTACACTACACATTGCCACACAGTAGTACAGATCGTATTGTCACTGCCCATAGGTGAGGCATGGCAATGCAACACCCTACTATGCATGTGGCATGTGCATTAGATGCATATCCCTGTAGTACCACTGTTGAGATATATAATGGGTTGTATTGCCGTCGTGGGCAATGTGTGATAGTGGGTATGTCAGAGTGTCATAATGGGTTCCAGTGCATACAAAATCCACTGCGGGATGTGGGCGCTGTATACACTGTCATTACACCATGGTATACCCAGTATATGTCCCACGTACCACTTTCAGGTGACCACTGTCACTATCAACCATACAGGTAACTGAATCCAAAATACAGTCCAGTTACTTATGTGCTGTGTGCAGCCTACCTGTAACACATTGGACACACAAACTAGTTAGTTAGCACAAATAAGCCCAGGTCTCTAAGATGTGTTTTTATGAGAGTGAAGCTATTACATTAGCAGTATTTCTTAGTAGTTCTCAGCGTGCTAATAAAACTGATTGTTGTAGCCTTGTGTCGTCCACCCCAGCTAGTGCAGTAATCCTAACTGTCCAATAGACAGTATACATTTAATTCAGATCTCCGTGACTAAATGAACCATCAAGCGGCCCTCTCAGTGCTTTCTGTCTTAGTTTGTATCACTTGGAGGCCCACCTGTTTATTTGCATCTCTATACATTCCCCTTCATTGCAACTGTATCTCCATACTCTAATCTGTGCACAAACTGGTTACTAATCAGCAAGTCAAAATAAAGACACACTCCCAACCTTAATAAAGTTTGCTGTCTCTTCTCTTCTTCACTTTGCAGGTAGTTTGAATTCTTACTTACCCGCTCTGAGGCCTTCACTGATAGTTTTCCGCTGATTGCCTCTCTGGTTTCTTTGCATTCCACCTGGTTTACACCTTCTGTGCTATCTCCCTCCCCCAATTCTAAGTCTATATTAGAATCCTGCTGAGCATGAAGCCATCTTTAAATTTCTAGTCTCCCACCAGGACACAAGTGCTTTTCAGCAATTGCATCCTGCTTGCTAGTAAGCCATTAAACCTCAGGAATTTGTTTAAAGTGTTCAGATTTGTAAAGTAATACTTACTTTTTACTCTTGTCTTGGTGGGCTCTGTCCCACTCCATTCACCCTCACTAATGCTCGAGCTCTCTTTCCTCCCCTATTCCATCCTGCCCCCACTTCCTCTACATTTATAGTAATCACAGCCACACCCACAGCTCACCCTCACATAACCTCCACAAATCACAGCTCCTCAGGTCAGATCACATTATACCACACCAACTTGCGCCACAAAAAATACTCCCAATCACTCTTATTCCCATTAGGCATTTTTTATGTCACCCACACTACTTACCCATTCACATATAGTGCAACCCTATAATTCCTATTCAGACCCCCACCTAGCACCATATTAAACTTTATAACTATGACTATCACACAACTAAGTCTATTTTTTCTCATAATTCTTTATAACATCACAAGTTATCACTCTAGCAATATCCATAAACTTAGTAGCACAACATTATATTATGCACTCTCATATGCAGACACCTCCTATTATAATAATATCTGTCCACAATTGTTGAAGAACTCCATAACTGACCAATTCAGAACTAAACACATATGCTCTCATTCCTACTCCAAAAAACACAATACTTTCGCACACTCCTCACCAAACTCCAACATCTGTATCACCATTTTAACACAAGGATCACCATAAGTGGGAATATCCACCCCAACCCAGGCCCAAATCCATCCTGTCCAACACAAACTGCTCCAACACAAATGTCAGAACATAACACCCCCACTATCTTCATCCCAGGGCAAATCAACAACAGCAGCAAAACCAACCATCTTTTAATGCTAAATATTAATATTAGAAGTATCAGAAATAAAATACCTGAACTCCGGGCTACAATAGCACACTACTCCCCAGACATAGTTGCTTTAACAGAAACCTGGCTAAATAAAAGCATAGCTAACTCAGACGTTCTCCCTACTGGCTAAAATATCATTAATCAAGACAGACCACTTCATAAAGGGGGTGGAACTGCCTTACTGTATAAGTCCAACTTAACTGTACGTCAATTACCCAACTCCTACTCCTCCCCCAATAATTGGGACATACTTATCTCACAACTTCAACTTCACCCTAAAAAGGTCATCACCACAATTGTGATCTATATTCAACCTGGTAATACACCTGCTAGCCTTGAAGACTTCTTATTCTGGTGTTCTTCCACATACTCACAGGAAACCCTTATTCTGGGGGATTTCAACCTAGATTGATTCACCTGCATATCAGAATTACCAAGTAATCTAATACATCTCCATGGCTACCAGCAGCTAGTCCAAATTCCAACTAGATGTGATAAAAAATCTAAAATTGAATCCATCTTTGACTGGGTCCTAACTAACAACCCCACATTGTATCCCCACGCAGGCTGTCTCCCAGACACCTTAAGTGACCACAACATAATATACTTTATAAGTAGTAGAACAAGCATATGCAAAACCACTAACTATATATCCACTAGAAACACAAAAAAATTATCTCCTGAGGTCCTCAATACTTTACTCTGTAATTGTGATTGAACCCCCTTAAAAACCCTCCCACCTGACCAGGCTGCAGCATATTTCAACAAAACATTTCTACAACACCTAGACACTGTTGCTCCATTGTGCAAAATCAAGGTTAGAACCTCTACAATCCCCTGGCTATGTAAAGAAACCAAACAAATCCTCAAGTCCAGAGGTGCTGCCTGGCTTTACTATCAAAAAAAAACAAAGAAACACAAAGCCTGACTAAGTACCAAGAACTGCGCAACCGTGCAAAAAATGCATTAGGCTGGACAAAAAAATCCTACTACATGACCTTACAAACTAAATACCAACACAACCCCCTAAAATTTTGGAGAAATGTAAACCAGCTACTAAACCCCACCCAAAAGGCTACCACAAACCAACCCCCCTGACACTAAAGTTCCCATCGAAACACAATTCAACTCCTACTTTGTGAACTCAATTCTATCCTTAGTATCACAGGACAGTTCCTTCCTCACTAGCCCTCCCAACACAAACAACACTAATACAAGCTTTACCCTCAAAACAGTTTCTACCACTTCAATCAAAAGCATGCTCTCCAAACTAAAAACCTCATCAACAGCAGCTGACCTACTCCCCAGCTATTTCTTGAAACTCACAGCAGATGCTATTGCTATCCCAATCTCCACTCTCATAAACAGATCAGTTGTTGAAAACTATGTGCCCAAACTCTTGAAAATATCCTGTGTTACACCCATATATAAAGATGGGACCTCCACTGAACTTAATAACTACAGACCCATTGCTTTACTCTCCCCCCTGGCTAAAATCCTAGAAAAATGCATCCATACCCAGATGCTAAAATATCTCCTAGACTGCAACATCCTGTCACCTACTCAGCATGGTTTCAGACCTTCCCATAGTACCACTATAGCCCTCCTCTGCTTCACAGACACAGTAAACCGTCTCAAAAATGAAGGCCTGCAGGTGTCAACTCTTTTTTTGGACATGTCCAAAGCATTTGACATAGTCTCGCACAAAATTCTGCTAATCCTGATAAACCAGTATCACCTATCAAATTCCACTCTTACCTGGTTCCAAAGCTACTTAACTGACAGGTACCAAGCTGTGAAATGGGAAAATTCTCTCTCTTCTCAGCTGCCCATAACTATAGGAGTCCCACAGGGGTCTATCTTAGGAGCACTACTATTCACAATTTTCACAAATGACCTCCATACCTCCATACAGCATGCATCTATCATTCAGTATGCAAATGACACTACCTTAATCTGTGCTGCACAAAACATTCCCACCCTACTGCAAACAACTCAACTAGCATTCTCTGATGTTGAAAACTACCTAACCAAAGCCCAACTTATCCTCAATCCAAAGAAAACTCAGCTTATTATTATAACCAGTTCTAACAAAACACTGATAAAAGTCAATTCACTATCTACTCCACAAATGCTACTCCAATCACTCCAGTGGCACAGGCTAAGCTATTGGGAATAACCATAGACTCCAAGCTAAAATTTGATAGTCATCTTAACTATTAAAAAAAGTACATGCCAAACTGGGATCACTCTACCGTATCAAAACATTTCTTACCAACAACACAAGATCAGCCATTGCTCGCTCCCAACTTCTATCCACCCCACTCAATGCATCTCCCATTCTGAATAATCTCAACAAAACTGAACTAAGCAAAATGGAAGCCTGCTATAACAGAATTGCCCACTTTGCTGCAAATTGCTCATATAGAACTCATCACTGTACCGTGCTGAGACAGCTCCAGTGGCTTGAACTGCCCAACCTCCGAACCAACTATCAGCTCTGCCTCTGTCATTCTATCTATTACCTCCCCAATAAATGTCCTGCCCTCAAAAACCTAGTACAACATCACTCAGCCAAAAGGTCTCTTAGATCATCAAGCAAGCTACTACTAGAAGTCACCAACAGCTACAATAGCTTTGGAGATACACTATATAGTAGTTCAGTGGCTAAAAAATGGAACTCTGTCCCCACTAGCATTCAAAACACATCATCCAAAGTCTCCTTTAAAGACCTCATCAGGCAACATCTGAAGCAAAGTTGGCAGTGCCATGATTGCTCCCCAGGCTAGTGAAAGTGGATAAGGTACACATACTAAACCTAGAGTACTTGATTAAGATTAAAAACTATTCTCACAAACACAGGCTAATCTACAATGTATGTACTGTACCTGTGTACTATGTATGTATTCTACTTATGTTCCAAATTTCAGCTGTACACCACAAATCTATTAAGTACCTTTATTTTTAAATATTTTTTGTTTGTTCTCTCCACTATAACTGTTGATGTGCTGCATACCACTGTAAAAACACGTCTTTTGTAATGTGTGTGTATACTGATCATGTCTAAATGTATCTGTAATTTTTCTATGTGGAGCTTTTCTTCTCGGGCCTCTGCTGAAAACGGGCCTTTTTGGCAAAGTCAGACACCCCCGGTTAACAAATGTAAAATAAAAATAAATAAATGTGTGTCTGCCTGTTATGTGTCTGTCAATGTGTATATGATGGTATGACACACTATGTATTGTCCATATACAACCACTACATCCCCCATTACCATATTGTACATGTCTGTGGATGTTCTGCATGCAGTATGTAACCTAGTACACACCTCACCCTAAATGTGTGGTGTGTGCAATGAAAGCCACACAGTTCAGTAGCAGTACATACCTAGGTAGGGGTCTAGTCACAGTATTGCCAAATAAGGATGTGCGTGTATGTGGATGGGTTGACATAAGGTTGCAGATTATACATGTCCCAGCGGGTCACCTGTCAATGTGGCACAGGCAATAACTGTTATAAAAACCTGTGACGTGAGCAACTGTACACTGGATATGTCACAGCCATGGTGTCACCACAGTGCCATAACCCTTGTGGAATATGACTGCAGACCATCCTCCTGCTGACACATGTACACCTACAACACAAATGGATAACATTATGGAGATCACAAACAATCAGTGTTACTAACAGCTGAAATGCATCATAGCCGGATGGCTACACTACCTGACATGTATACATTACACATTACCCATGACAACATCTTACACTGCAGTACAATGTTGCATGCTTTTACAGTCACCGTGTGTATCAAAACCATATTAGCCTGTCCCTGCATCGATATTGTGGATGACAGGGATGTTGCACAGATATCATCATATGCACAGGGTGTGTTGCTGGTTTGTCAGAGGCTGAGGGTGGTCCATACATTTAGCACCATGTGTGTGGGTGAGGGGTTTAATTCTTTGACTGGGGTGTGGTAATGTGGTGTTTGTTGGTATGGGGTTGCCCTAGGTGTGTTTGCATAGTGTGTGGGTATACATGTGCACAGTTCGGCCATGTGGCTGCCCTATACAGGTGTTTTTGGACAGCTACAGACAATACCTAGCAGGGTGTGCAGTTCACCACCTCCAGCCATGAACACGCTGACTGTGCCTGCCGGGGGTTTCATGGGCACGTGCAGGTACAGACCATGATGTGCTACTCTCCCCTGATGATGACAGATGTCCTCTGGAACCATGGCCCACCTGAGAATGGCCAGGGCCACGTACATGAGGCCTGCTGTGGTGTGGTGTGGACAGCACCCCCAGTGATGAGCTGGGGCTGGTACTGCTACTACAGGAGCGGCTTGGCATCCTAGCACATCCACATCGACCCCCAGCTGCTGGTGTTTCTGGCCTACGTCCATGTGGCCGTCACAGCACTTCCACCAAGTTTTCAAGTACGGACATACCACGGTCAAGGAGGCCCACCATCTATCCATGATCTTGTTCTGTTTATGGAGGGCAGCAGGAAGTTAACAGATGTTGTCACCTACAGATGAGAAAGCAGCCCTCTGCAGCCTCAGGCCTTGTCTGGTGTGCATTTCCATACATGCCTGTGCCTCCATGACAGCCTGAAACATGCACCTGGTGGTACCAGTTGTGATACCTCTGTCAGGGGCATGATGACCAGGGACCCTCCCATGAGTACCATGGTACATCTGTCTATGTGGTGCCCTGCTGGACATCTGGCTATGCTGACTGTGACCTGACACAGTTGGCATGGAAACCACACTCTCCTGGGCACAGGCACCAACCGCCAACTGTCCCTCTGCTATGGCCACTGGTGATGGGGTGTGTATGAGCACTGTAACTGTGTGTGGGCCTGGGGTGGCTAGGAGGGTGATGACAAATGATGGTGCAGTGTTGGCCTCTGACAACCCACCTGTGCCTCAACATTACCATCATTATCATCATCAGTGTCTGTATGGACACCAACCTCAGATTGCATGCAGGAGGGACCCTGACCCACCTCGCCACCTGTGAGAGAAACAAGAACACACTTTAAGACCTGTACAGCATTGCATAACAATACACACATTTACACACACACACGCACACACACATGCACACACGCACACACGCACACACACACACACACACACACACACACACACCCACACACACTGACAGTCCACTTTACTACCTCCCTGTCCCTGGGTTTACAGACAGTCCCACATTCAGTTACATATATTCCCCATCCTGCATGGCACTTGCTAACATACACTCATCAATACTACCCACTAACGTATCATTCCTCTTCATGCCTACACATGAGTGGAGTAGGTTGTACATGGCCTCACTGCTGTCATCCAGTGTTAACCCTGTGTATGCCCGGTCATCAGGTACATGGCCCCTATATGGTAGGGGCTACTGCATTCACTACATATTTCACACACCAGGAGTCTCATACTACAGTCTTCCTCAGTCCATGCCACATCTGCTTCACAATCAACCTATCATATGGACAACAGTAATATATGGATACACTCACTGGTGTACTCTGGTAATTCCCCATTGCATCAGTAGTGCTGCATACGTGGGTAGTTGGTTATCTATCTGCTGATGGAAATATGATGTGTATACCTGGTGTGTACTTTCCCTCCCAATGCATGTTCCATACTACAGACCTTGTTATACTATCAGCTGTCCTGTGATCACAAGTCAGACAAGTTTTCCTGGTGTCTCATGTGTCACTCCATGTCTATGTTTGGCACAATTCCAAGGAGAAGTACTGCCATGTGATCAACCCCACAATCACCTGTGCATACATGGACACCCACACAAACAGACACACATGTACACACGCATCTGACATGCATCAACCACACTCCACTCCACCAGATTGCACTTACAGACACAATAAACACCCCCCACATGCACACACACACACACACACACACACACACACACACACACACACACCCACACACACACACACCTACATGTGATGCTGCACAACATTTGTACACCCAGTCCTCCCACTACCCTTCTGTCAGCATGCATTACATATGGTACTCAACAGCATGCAGTGCAGCTATAGTGACTTCATGCTAGCACCAGTATACATGTGTATGATGCATGGGCTGTGTTGGTAGGTGATGGCCCTTCCCCTTAATAACACTGCACCTATGTACGCAGTGTTACTGTGGACCTGTTCTGCACCCTGCCTTGTACTGTGTACCATACTTCACAGGTGTACAAAGCATTACTGCATGTGTAGTACTGTGTCCGTTATGTCAGCTCCAATGCTCACAGCCCCTGTGTGTTTCAATGATACATAACTGATATGATATGTGGACAGATGTCATTTGTGAATGCCTGATGTCTGGTTTACAGATCACAACATCAGTGGTGCATGTATGACCAATGCAAGACTATTACACTGACAACTGTCAGACCTTACCATTGCAATGGGGGTACCCTACACATGTCCCACAACTCTGCATGGTTGCAAGGTCTACTCATGTGCACATCCCATGGAGTTCACACACTGCCATCACTATTGCTGCAGAGTTAAGGTTATGTCTGCCACAGTTACTGAACCTGATTGAGTGCAGATAAAGCCATTCTTAGCATACGTAGGATCCCTGCTGCAGTACACTGCTGTGTCATGATGACACACCCTCCCCACCTCCAGCCTTTTTGTAGATGCTTGACAACTATGGCCTACACATGTGTCAGCTTGCAGTATCCCAAGAATGGTACACTGCGTGCAATAGCCTACTATGAGCTAATTATGTGGGAAACAGTACTATATTATGCCATAGTGTTGATCTGTAACGTTTGCTATTGTAATACAGGTATAGTATATTTACTATTGTAGCACCATATGAGGGTGTTGTTTCACACATGTCCCTACTGTAGGCCATGTGTCCTGCCATTCTTCTTATCCCTGTGGACACATTTCACAATGACAGGATGTCAGTTATCTTGCATGTGTCTGATGTACCCTTCTGATAGCCATCATGGTTACCACTGTGATGCAGTGCATTTCACAGCAACAAAATATGAACATGTACAGCATGCAGTATGGGTAGGTGTGTTAGATGTGTGCATAGAATATCCCATAGCTATTACATGCCCAGTGTATTGGCAAGCATGAACATAAACCATATTCACTGGCTACAGGATGCTGCCTTGTTGGTATTCTGGAGGGACCTACATAAGAGTGTGATAGAGTTGATGTCAGTGGCCACAGCTGTGGCATTCATAAAGGGTGGGTGCAGCATTATGATACATCAACAGTAGACATCCACAGTACTAAAGCTTATGCACAACTGTTTATTACTACCTCTACACAGCAACAGACTATGTATATGACATCTCAGATATGCATGATCTACCAGTACAGATGCAGATACATACACAGCAGTGGTCTAATGATGTGTCCTGGGGCCTTACCTGCATGCTCCTCAGCCGGTGTGTTGGTGGCACCCACCTCCACAATGCTCCCTGCCAGTTTTTGGTTTTGTGGGCGGGCAGGTGCCACAAGGCTGGAGAGAAGCTCCACCACATGAGTCATGGGTGGATGGATGTCATGCCCCCCCCTGTTGTGAGGTGTTCCCCCCATACAGCAGCTGCACGCTGATGTACTTGACAAAGCAAGTTGCTACAATGATGCTGGACCTGCTCATAACCATGGTTCTGCAGGCCGACATAATTGACTCTGTGGACTAGATCATTCCAAAGGGCGGTCCTCTCCTGCTGACCATGGGCTGTCTTGCCGAAAAGTAGTGGGTAGTGCTGTATCAGGTGTGTCAGGATTACCTCAGTTTATGCAGCACTGAAAGCTGTTAATCTGGCATAAGACATCTTCCCTGAAAGACATAAAGATGGAACTCTGTCCCCACTAGCATTCAAAACACATCATCCAAAGTCACCTTTAAAGACCTCATCAGGCAACATCTGAAGCAAAGTTGGCAGTGCCATGATTGCTCCCCAGGCTAGTGAAAGTGGATAAGGTACACATACTAAACCTAGAGTACTTGATTAAGATTAAAAACTATTCTCACAAACACAGGCTAATCTACAATGTATGTACTGTACCTGTGTACTATGTATGTATTCTACTTATGTTCCAAATTTCAGCTGTACACCACAAATCTATTAAGTACCTTTATTTTTAAATATTTTTTGTTTGTTCTCTCCACTATAACTGTTGATGTGCTGCATACCACTGTAAGAACACGTCTTTTGCAATGTGTGTGTATACTGATCATGTCTAAATGTATCTGTAATTTTTCTATGTGGAGCTTTTCTTCTCGGGCCTCTGCTGAAAAAGGGCCTTTTCAGCAAAGTCAGACACCCCCGGTTAACAAATGTAAAATAAAAATAAATAAATGTGTGTCTGCCTGTTATGTGTCTGTCAATGTGTATATGATGGTATGACACACTATGTATTGTCCATGTACAACCACTACATCCCCCATTACCATATTGTACATGTCTGTGGATGTTCTGCATGCAGTATGTAACCTAGTACACAACTCACCATAAATGTGTGGTGTGTGCAATGAAAGCCACACAGTTCAGTAGCAGTACATACCTAGGTAAGGATCTAGTCACAGTATTGCCAAATAAGGATGTGCGTGTATGTGGATGGGTTGACATAAGGTTGCAGATTATACATGTCCCAGCAAGTCACCTGTCAATGTGGCACAGGCAATAACTGTTATAAAAACCTGTGACGTGAGCAACTGTACACCGGATATGTCACAGCCATGGTGTCACCACAGTGCCATAACCCTTGTGGAATATGACTGCAGACCATCCTCCTGCTGACACATGTACACCTACAACACAAATGGATAACATTATGGAGATCACAAACAATCAGTGTTACTAACAGCTGAAATGCATCATAGCTGGATGGCTACACTACCTGACATGTATACATTACACATTACCCATGACAACATCTTACACTGCAGTACAATGTTGCATGCTTTTACAGTCACCGTGTGCATCAAAACCATATTAGCCTGTCCCTGCAACGATATTATGGATGACAGGGATGTTGCACAGATATCATCATATGCACAGGGTGTGTTGCTGGTTTGTCAGAGGCTGAGGGTGGTCCATACATTTAGCACCATGTGTGTGGGTGAGGGGTTTAATTCTTTGACTGGGGTGTGGTAATGTGGTGTGTGTTGGTATGGGGTTGCCCTAGGTGTGTTTGCATAGTGTGTGGGTATGCATGCGCACAGTTCGGCCATGTGGCTGCCCTATACAGGTGTTTTTGGACAGCTACAGACAATACCTAGCAGGGTGTGCAGTTCACCACCTCCAGCCATGAACACGCTGACTGTGCCTGCTGGGGGTTTCATGGGCACGTGCAGGTACAGACCATGATGTGCTACTCTCCCCTGATGATGACAGATGTCCTCTGGAACCATGGCCCACCTGAGAATGGCCAGGGCCACGTGCATGAGGCCTGCTGTGGTGTGGTGTGGACAGCACCCCCAGTGATGAGCTGGGGCTGGTACTGCTACTACAGGAGCGGCTTGGCATCCTAGCACATCCACATTGACCCCCAGTTGCTGGTGTTTCTGGCCTACGTCCATGTGGCCGTCACAGCACTTCCACCAAGTTTTCAAGCACGGACATACCACGGTCAAGGAGGCCCACCATCTATCCATGATCTTGTTCTGTTTATGGAGGGCAGCAGGAAGTTAACAGATGTTGTCACCTACAGATGAGAAAGCAGCCCTCTGCAGCCTCAGGCCTTGTCTGGTGTGCATTTCCATACATGCCTGTGCCTCCATGACAGCCTGAAACATGCGCCTGGTGGTACCAGTTGTGGTACCTCTGCCAGGGGCATGATGACCAGGGACCCTCCCATGAGCACCATGGTACATCTGTCTATGTGGTGCCCTGCTGGACATCTGGCTATGCCGACTGTGACCTGACACAGTTGGCATGGAAACCACACTCTCCTGGGCACAGGCACCAACCGCCAACTGTTCCTCTGCTATGGCCACTGGTAATGGGGTGTGCATGAGCACTGTAACTGTGTGCGGGCCTGGGGTGGCTAGGAGGGTGATGACAAATGATGGTGCAGTGTTGGCCTCTGACAACCCCACCTGTGCCTCAACATTACCATCATTATCATCATCAGTGTCTGTATGGACACCAACCTCAGATTGCATGCAGGAGGGACCCTGACCCACCTCGCCACCTGTGAGAGAAACAAGAACACACTTTAAGACCTGTACAGCATTGCATAACAGTACACACATTTACACACACACACACACACACACGCACACACGCACACACGCACACACACTCACACACACACACATACACCCACACACACACTGACAGTCCACTTTACTACCTCCCTGTCCCTGGGTTTACAGACAGTCCCACATTCAGTTACATATGTTCCCCATCCTGCATGGCACTTGCTAACATACACTCATCAATACTACCCACTAACGTATCATTCCTCTTCATGCCTACACATGAGTGGAGTAGGTTGTACATGGCCTCGCTGCTGTCATCCAGTGTTAACCCTGTGTATGCCCGGTCATCAGGTACATGGCCCCTATATGGTAGGGGCAACTGCATTCACTACATATTTCACACACCAGGAGTCTCATACTACAGTCTTCCTCAGTCCATGCCACATCTGCTGCACAATCAACCTATCATGTGGACAACAGTAATATATGGATACACTCACTGGTGTACTCTGGTAATTCCCCATTGCATCAGTAGTGCTGCATACATGGGTAGTTGGTTATCTATCTGCTGATGGAAATATGATGTGTATACCTGGTGTGTACTTTCCCTCCCAATGCATGTTCCATACTACAGACCTTGTTATACTATCAGCTGTCCTGTGATCACAAGTCAGACAAGTTTTCCTAGTGTCTCATGTGTCACTTCATGTCTATGTTTGGCACAATTCCAAGGAGAAGTACTGCCATGTGATCAACTCCACAATCACCTGTGCATACATGGACACCCACACAAACAGACACACATGTACACAAGCATCTGACATGCATCAACCACACTCCACTCCACCAGATTGCACTTACAGACACAATAAACACCCCCCCACATGCACACACACACACACACACACACACACACACACACACACACACACACACACACACCTACATGTGATGCTGCACAACATTTGTACACACAGTCCTCCCACTACCCTTCTGTCAGCATGCATTACTTATGGTACTCAACAGCATGCAGTGCAGCTATAGTGACTTCATGCTAGCGCCAGTATACATGTGTATGATGCATGGGCTGTGTTGGTAGGTGATGGCCCTTCCCCTTAATAACACTGCACCTATGTACGCAGTGTTACTGTGGACCTGTTTTGCACCCTGCCTTATACTGTGCACCATACTTCACAGGTGTACAAAGCATTACTACATGTGTGGTACTGTGTCCGTTATGTCAGCTCCAAATGCTCACAGCCCCTGTGTGTTTCAACGATACATAACTGATATGATATGTGGACAGATGTCATTTGTGAATGCCTGCTGTCTGGTTTACAGATCACAACATCAGTAGTGCATGTATGACCAATGCAAGACTATTACACTGACAACTTCCAGGCCTTACCATTGCAATGAGGGTACCCTACACATGTCCCACAACTCTGCATGGTTGCAAGGTCTACTCATGTGCACATCCCTTGGAGTTCACACACTGACATCACTATTACTGCGGAGTTAAGGTTACGTCTGCCACAGTTACTGAACCTGATTGAGTGCAGATAAAGCCATTCTTAGCATACGTAGGATCCCTGCTGCAGTACACTGCTGTGTCATGATGACACACCCTCCCCACCTCCAGCCTTTTTGCAGATGCTTGACAACTATGGCCTACACATGTGTCAGTTTGCAGTGTCCCAAGAATGGTACACTGCGTGCAACAGCCTACTAGCAGCTAATTATGTGGAAAACAGTACTATATTATGCCATAGTGTTGATCTGTAACGTTTGCTATTGTAATACAGGTATAGTATATTTACTATTGTAGCACCATATGAGGGTGTTGTTTCACACATGTCCCTACTGTAGGCCATGTGTCCTGCCATTCTTCTTATCCCTGTGGACACATTTCACAATGACAGGATGTCAGTTATCTTGCATGTGTCTGATGTACCCTTCTGATAGCCATCATGGTCACCACTGTGATGCGGTGCATTTCACAGCAACAAAATATGAACATGTACAGCATGCAGTATGGGTAGGTGTGTTAGATGTGTGCATAGAATATCCCATAGCTATTACATGCCCAGTGTACTGGCAAGCATGAACATAAACCATACTTACTGGCTACAGGATGCTGCCTTGTTGGTATTCTGGAGGGACCTACATAAGAGTGTGATAGAGTTGATGTCAGTGGCCACAGCTGTGGCATTCATAAAGGGTGGGTGCAGCATTATGATACATCAACAGTAGACATCCACAGTACTAAAGCTTATGCACAACTGTTTATTACTACCTCTACACAGCAACAGACTATGTATATGACATCTCAGATATGCATGATCTACCAGTACAGATGCAGATACATACACAGCAGTGGTCTAATGATGTGTCCTGGGGCCTTACCTGCATGCTCCTCAGCCGGTGTGTTGGTGGCACCCACCTCCACAATGCTCCCTGCCAGTTTTTGGTTTTGTGGGTGGGCAGGTGCCACAAGGCTGGAGAGAAGCTCCACCACATGAGTCAGGGGTGGATGGATGTCATGCCCCCCCTGTTGTGAGGTGCTCCCCCCATACGGCAGCTGCACACTGATGTACATGACGAAGCAAGTCGCTACAATGATGCTGGACCTGCTCATAACCGTGGTTCTGCAGGCCGACATAATTGACTCTGTGGACTAGATCATTCCAAAGGGCGGTTCTCTCCTGCTGACCATGGGCTGTCCTGCCGAAAAGTAGTGGGTAGTGCTGTATCAGGTGTGTCAGGATTACCTCAGTTTATGCAGCACTGAAAGCTAGTAATCTGGCATAAGACATCTTCCCTGAAAGACATAAAGATGGAAACAGGTCTGAGCAACTTATACAGTTTGGTTACCATAGTTCTTAATACACATCTCTGTTTCCTCCCACCATATCAGCTACAACAAACCGTTCATGTAATGCAACTGGTATGTCGACAGCTTACCTACCATTGGGACATA
The DNA here is from genome assembly GCF_019279795.1 of Protopterus annectens. NCBI lineage: Eukaryota > Metazoa > Chordata > Ceratodontiformes > Protopteridae > Protopterus > Protopterus annectens. The sequence goes on from NC_056730.1 coordinate 994,749,254, forward strand.
TGATGTATTGTACCATGCTTTGTGCTATTTTTTTTCACCACACTTTGTGCTATGTGTTTGCAGCCATGTTCCCTGTGGGGACACTATCTTTGCTGGCCTGTTACAGACTGTTTCACCTGCATGCCATTGTCAGTGCCAGTATGGTTCCACATGTGCATGTGGTATGCATGCTGTGTGATTGTTGCACATCTGCCATTCTGTGTTATTTAGGATATCTATGCATGCTGTTGGACATGTTCCAGGATTGTGTGGACTATTACAGCCCACATATGTTCCATAAGAGTGACACAATCACATGTGTAGGGGTTAGTTGCCAGCAGAACAACCTCTCCCACCTCATCTGGCCATGTTACCAGGCCAAATTGCATCTGGGACCCACTATGGGACCTTCTCATCTACTTGTCCTGCACTACCTTCAGTTGGAACCACCTCAGGAGATGGTGTCCCTCCATGAGTACACACAGACAAAACCCTGTCACCCAAAGTCAGGTCCATGGTCTGGTGTATAGGGAGCTCTACAGAGACATAGCAGATGTGCTACATCACCTGGAGCCTTGCAGTACACATACACAGGGTGGACATGCTTGCTCCTATTGCACAGCCCACTGCCCAGGCACCTTTATGACTATGTAGATGTTTTCATGACTGTCCATGCATGGGTACCTTGGTCCCATTCCTTCCATATGGGGGCCAAATGGCATACATATTCCAAACAACACTCCCCATCCACAGTGTTTACACACCAAATGTGTCATATACCAGCCCTGTATGCTGTCTTTTCTATCTTTAGACCCAACCTGCATACCACAATATGCCTACTAGCCTTCACCAACATACAAATTCCACCTTCACAAACAAATGCAATGTGTTCCCAACATGGGTTACACACCACACATCAAAGTCTATTTTGCACCCATGTACTGCTGTATATATATATATATATATATATATATATATATATATATATATATATACATATATATATATATATATATATATATATATATATCTCACACATATCATGGAAGGACATATATATATATATATATATATATATATATATATATATATATATATATACACATATATATATATATATATATATATATATATATATATATATATATATATATATATATATATATATATATATATATATATATATATATGTATATATATATATATATATATATATGTATATATATATATATGTGTGTGTGTGTGTGTGTGTGTGTGTGTGTGTGTGTGTGTGTGTGTGTGTGTGTGTGTGTGTGTGTGTGTGTGTGTGTAGGTTCATTGGTTAATAGGTAGATACTAGGCTATCTGCCCGAGGGCATTTATAAGCCTAGCCAGTGTGTGTCAGCTTTCACCACCCCATTGATTAATTAACTGAGCCTCTGTCAAGAAGAGCCAATGAAGTGATCCCAGGGGTGTATTCTCTGTTACCCATCCACTCGTCAAGGTTTTTCTTGAAGAGTGTTAGTAAGGGGCTCTGCCTAATGTAGTTAGGAATTTTGTTCCAAAGCATGGGAAATCTCTGTGACAAGAATCTATCCCTCCAGCATGTTCTATTTATTGTTGTGGTGAGGTTTAGCTCACTAGAGTGTGTGGCTCGCAGTGACTTGGATTTCTTTAGGTGGAGCATGTCCATCAATTTTGAGTTGGACATGGCTTTGTAAGTCAGGCAGAGATCACCTCTGAGTAAGCGATATGCCACTGAGTACAGCTGGAGTTTTTCCAGTCAGGCTGCATAGGACATGTGTCTGAGACAAGTAATCCTCTTGGTGAGGTACTTTTGTGGTCTTTCCAGCTTTTGGAAGTATCTTGTGAGGTACATCCCAAACAGGGCATTGTAGTCTATGATGAGTCTGATGAGTGACGAGTAGAGGGGCACTATAACCTCTTTATTTCTAGATGTGAACCCTTTACTAATTAGATGGGCTACATAGAAGGATTTCCTAACTACTTTGGCAATATGATTGTCAAAGGAGAGATTACTATCTACCTGGGTCCCCATATCTTTTATTACATCTTCTCTATTAAGGTGGCTGCCATCTATGTGGTAATTCATGGGTGTTTTGTTTTTCCCAAATGGGATGACTATGCATTTTTCAGCAATTAGCTTGAGGCCATGACTTTGACACCAGGTGTCCATCTCAGTAAGGCCCTTTTGGAAATGCCCGTGTCAGCCGGAGAGTCAATTATGGCTCCCAGCTTGCAGTCATCGGCAAACTTGGTTAGCCATAGTCCTCCTGTGTTTGCCTGTACTTTTGAGAAGTATATGCCGAACAGTAGGGGTCCCAGGATGGAGCCTTGTGGGACACCAATTGTGACTGGTTTAGAGTCGGAACTGGTGCCCGCTATTCTTACCGTGTGAGTTCTGTCTGTAAGCCAGGCAGCAACCCATCTTGTGACGTAGGGGTTTGTGTTCAGGCTGGTGAGTTTTTCTCTAATTCCTGAGTGGGGAATGGTTTCAAAAGCCTCAGTGAGGTCAGGGTAGGCTGTGTGAACTTCCTTCCCCTTATCTATGGCCTTGGAGACTGTATCGAAGAAGTCAACCAGGTTTGGTAGGCATGATCTGCCCTTAACAAAGCCGAACTGGGTTGGGTCAAGTATTTGAATGTTCCCAATGTCTTTATTAATGAGTTCCATGATGATGCACTCCATAGCCTTGCAGACCAGGCTAGTCAGGCTTATTGGCTGATAGTTACCAGGGTCTGTTGTGGCCCCTCCTTTTTGGAGCAGAATAACCATTGCTGTGTGCCATTCTATGGGCACATAGCTTGTGGAGAGGCTGAGGTTGAACAGTGTGTTTAGTTGGGGGGTTAGTTCATTCTGTAGTTCATGCAAAAAGCAGCCTGGGATACCATCTGGCCCCATTAATGCTGTGCTTTTGCTTTTTGAAAGGGCTGTTTTCTCCTGTGTGTCTGTGATTTCTGGGACATTGCACTTTTCCGGTATTGTTGTGGGCCATTTTTGGGGTGAGAGGGGGTGAAGTTTGCACTGAATCTATCTGCCAGGATGTTGGCAATATCAGTGGGTTCAGTATATTTTGTGCTATTTTGTACTAGTTCAGAGCATATCTGCGAGTTGCCACTTAGATTCTTGACATAGCTAAAGAAGGCTTTGTGGTTATCTTTTGAATCCTTGGCTATTTTTCTTTCAAAGTTAGCCTTGGAGGATTTTATGAAGGACCTTAGTTTCTTACTGATACTGATCATGGATGTCTTTCCTTCTTGGGATTTGCTTTTTTTCTAAACTAGTTTCCTCCTTCTATCGTATAACCTGTTTATGAGAGGGGTCCATCAGACTAGTTTCCTTCTCTTAGGGGAGTGACTCTTGGTTTTGCTAATATTGGCACTATCCATGCATCCTTGTAGGTGCTCAAAGAGTGCATTTGTAAAGGTTCCTGCATCTTGGACACTATTATCCTTTAGCATGGGGGCTGTGAACCTTGCCACCTCTGTCTTAAGTAAGGTGAAGTTTGCTATAGAAGTTTTTCACTGTGGTTTCCTTGGTTGGAGGTGGTGGTGTGGTGTGGACATCCAGAGTGATTAGTTTATGGTCTGATCTATCCAGTGACGGGCTGACTTCCAGTGTGGAACACCTGTCGCCCATGTTGGTGATGACCAGGTCCAATATGTTTTCACCTCTGGTGGGGGAGTTTACCAGCTGATCCAGGGCATTTGAGTTGATAAATTCCAGGAAGCGCTGGACCTGGGAGTTTGTACTTGAGTAGTTTTCCCAGTTAACAGTAGGGTAATTGAAATTGCCCAATATCAGGGTGTTCAGTAGGACCTTCATGTTTTCCAGTGTCTCCAGAAAGGCGGAGTAGTGGTCCTGAGTCATGGAGAGTGATCTGTAGCAGGCCACAGTTTTCATTGCAGATTTGTCTGATGTTAGTTGCACATGGATGATCTCGGAGGTATCATGCTGCACCACTTACCTGGAGGTGTAGGTATCCTTGATAAATTTGGATCCACCCCCTCCTTTTGTGTTCAGTCCATGTTCTGTGGCCGAAATGTGGGTATGAGTTGTAGCCCGGTAGTGCTGGGGTGCTCTGTGGAGCCTTGAACCAGGTTTCAGTTACTGCACAGATGCCGACGTTCTCCATACTGAGGAGTACTTTGAACGCGTGCATTTTGAGATTTAAACTCCTTGCATTGAGTAACATAACCCTCGTTTTTTTTATTTGTGCTGTTTACGGAGGTGGGTTTGACTTTTGAGCCATGCATAAAAAAGGCACTTTGGGGGCAGCAAGAGCCTTGGCCAGTATTCGAAAGGCTAGGGGTGACAGGTGCAAGCCATCTCTTGCGAAGCAACAAGGCCTGTTGAGCATGTCATCCTAGGCTGACAGACACTGGATCCCATTTGAATGACACCAGAAGCTTAGCCAATTGTTGAAATTGATCATTCTTCTTTATACTGCGGTATCATTCTTGGTGAGGGCAGGATGCTACTCAGGGTCAGGGTCATACCCGTCTGGGCTACATGATCAGAGAGCTCTTCCATGTCTCTTTTCATGTAGTCCAGGGAGATACGTCTCAGGTCATTCACACCAGCATGAACAATGACAGAGTCATCCAATATCAAATAAGAAGTAACCATCGTGGAAAACTCTTGGTTAAAAAAAAATCAATTTACATTTCACAGGTTTTAATAGCAAAAAAAACATTACTTTTTTTATGTTTTTACAGATTTTATGTTTTACTATTTTTTATAAACCTGGACTTCTGAACCTTAACCAATTTTATTTTGATATTGGATGGACTTTTGCTTTGTGAAAGGTACTTTACTTGGCGTTTTGTTTCCTTTTCTGCTAATGACAGAGTCATATTTGTACTTGTTCTTGAGTGACCTGAGTGCTTGTGTTATGTGGCGGATTCTGGATCCCAACAGGCAGCTAACAGTAACCTTCTTCTTGTCCAGCCTAGTGAGTGGGATGTCAGTGTGCCTGACTATAGAGTCACCTATTACTAGTGTGTTAGGTATGTTATTTCACCTTAAGGGCTGTGATTGTGTGGCACACTGATTTTGTGTTCTATGTGTTGTCTGGTTTGTGATGGGAGGTGCAGGTTTTTGGGTGTCTGCTTTGGAGGTCTGTAATGCTTTTGCATTTTTTTATTTAGAGCCTCCAAGTATGATTTTGTGTATTTATGTGTATTTTTTGCCAGTGCTGGAGTAGTATGTCGATGTGAGGCTGGAGGTGTGGTGCAAGTGTTAACCTTCTCCTTATGACTGCCTGTTCCAGTCTTGGGTGGAGAGTTGAGCCTCCAATTTAGCTATATAATTGCATCTCTCGCATATGTTAATGTTTTGTGGTAGGGGAAGAGGGTTGTCAGTGTACATGAGGCAGTTGTAACATTGCCTAAGGATACCCAAGTTCACCAGCTGGACTGGAGAGTATACCTGAAATTGCCCTTTGGTTATGCCTGAATAGTACGTTGAGCTGCTTAGTCACTTGGTTGGTGAGGAGTGAATAATGAGTCTTGCCCTACTGGGCAATCAAGTGGCGGGGTATATTAGTGCTTGCTATTAGGTTTGAGCAAGTGCTGGACTGTAGGATGATTTTAAGTGCTTAGGTTGAGAATTAGACTACTTTCAAGGGAAAAATTGAAGAGAAGACTTGGTGGAGCCAGGATAAATTTAGCCCTAGCTAACCAGTGCTGCCCGGATGTGCAAAACCGTGCAAATGCTGTTTTTACAGCAGGGAAATGAAAGAGATAGAAATTAGCCCAAAATGGCCTATAACCTACTAACTTCTGGGATGGAACCACTCCTCCAGGGACAGATGGCTGCTCAAAGCTCCCTCTCTCACAGTTGAACAGAGAAACCTCCCTCTATCCAAGTAAGGTATGGGCAGCTCAGAAAATTGTAACACAGCCATGAATTCAGCACTAGCCTGAAAACTGTACTATACTAGCTTAGAAAGGTGAGAAACAAGGAAACATTTTTTTTGAAAAGATAAGGCAAAAACAGTAAAAAAATACACTTAAAACAGCTTTAAACAACTACAAACCATAAATAATACACTTAAATCAGCTTTAGATGACTACAAGCAATCAGAAAAGGCTTTTAAACAAACTACCCCATTAACCAGTAAAAAAATTTCAAAACTGAGCACTGTTCCTGTAGCCTTCAATCAGACAAGTTCTAACTGCACACTCCTGCCACTGGGGTGCAGGGAAACCATCTCCAAAAAAGAAGGCCTGGATTAGTGCTCAAGTTATACAAACAAAGCTAGATTCAGCATGCCTGGATCTAGTCTATGCTACAGCAAACAAGACGCACCAATTTCAGTAAGAAACAGTTCAAATATGCGAGCACTATAAGCCTTTAACCAGAAATTCCCAACTCAGAAGGGCAGAGTCCAGCCTCGTCTCCCACAAGTGTGCAGACCACAAACCTTCTTAATGTAAAATAACTGGTCTGAAGCCCAAGTGCTCAAACCAGAGCTAATACACTTTTAGAATAACAGACACTGAGCCTTCAATCAGCAGTTCCCAACTTAGAAGGATGTAAGCTACTTGTCTTGCCACAACAGTGCAGACCACAAACCTTCTTAATGTAAAACAACTGGTATGAAGCCCAAGTGCTTAAACCAAAAGGCTTAGAATGATAGTTACACCAAGCAGTAATACATTCAATTGAGTTCTTTTAAGATGAGGCAAAAGCAAAATAAAGTAGGAAGAAACACAAATACAGTAAAAGCAGATGAAAAAAGTGCAATTTTTTTTTTTTGAGTGAGCAAATGAGATGGGCCCAGGAGGAGTATCCAAATGCAAATTTACAAGTAGGGCAGGCAGTTTCAAAGCCACCAAGATTAACACCAAAACAAAATCAGGGAGGGTGGGTGGGGAACTAACTGAAAAAACAGAGCCACAACTTCAAGCTAGATAGTATTCAATGCAACACAAATAAATCGATTTAAATGCTGTATTATTTGAAAAAAGTGCAGATAAAGATTTACTTACATTCACTTATACACCCAGTTGATTTGATTTCATGTAGGTCTTAGCTGGCTAAAGCTCAGGGTTTAAGCAGAAAATAATATAAAATATACCAGTTATATAAGGCAGAAACCGAATAACAATGAAGTGAACTACCCCCACTTATCACTGGCTATTCAAGTATTCTGACAAGCATTAACTGAAAAAACTGAGCCACAACTTCCAGCTAGATAGTATTCAATGCAACACAAATAAATCAATTTAAATGCTGTATTATTTGAAAAAAGTGCAGATAAAGATTTACTTAAATTCACTTATACATCCAGTTGATATGATTTCATGTAGGTCTCAGCTGGCCAAAGCTCAGAGTTTAAGCAGAAAATTATCCAAAATATACCAGTTATATAAGGCAGAAACCGAATAACAATCAAGTGAACTACTCCTACTTATCTCTGGCTATTCAAAAATTCTAAAAAGCATTAACTGAAAAAAACAGATCCACAACTTCCAGCTAGATAGTATTCACTGCAACACAAATAAATCAATTTAAATGCTGTATTATTTGAAAAAAGTGCAGATAAAGATTTACTTAAATTCACTTATACGTCTAGTTGATTTTATGTCATGTAGGTCATGTAGGTCTTAGCTGGCCAAAGCTCAGAGTTTAAGCCTATATGAGTGTCTGTATATCTGTAGCCAAACACGTCTAATTATATATCACACATATATTTATCTATATGTGGGGTGCATACAGACTTCTGGTCCACACTCTGTAACTCTCTTTCCTTCACAGCTGCACTGTTCTGCCTTGCTCCAACACAGACAGGTGTCACATGTGAACACAGACTAACATTAGGGGGGTATATATGGTGACAGATTGCAGGTAAGCCTGTTATACACCTATGGCATTTGTGCATGCTACATTACACATTAACATGTCTGTCCTGAATGTGGTGTGCTCTGACACCCATGAATCTATCATGACGGCAGTACTTCCACCACCAGCTATTGCCCACACTAATATACCAAACACAGATATTATGGCTTACATCTTTGGCATTCATTGCTGATCTGCACAGTTGACAGGTATGTTCCACTGCCTACAGGGACAGACAGTTATTGTCCAGAGCAGTTGTTCAGCAGAACATCATTATAGGAACAACTACTGATGGCACATATAAATCATCCCATATCATATATCCTATTATTCTATACCACATACTACATTCAATTAAATACAAATATGTTTTACATACCTGTTAATGTGCTTTACAGCTTTCTATTGTTTATGTTTTTTTATCTCTCTCGCTCTCTCTCTGTCTCTCTGTCTCTCTCTCTCTCTCTCTCTCTCCACTAGAGGGATTGAGCTGGTTTGAATAGATTGCAGCATGGCTTTTGTAGGTGATGCACATGATCAGGTGATGGGCTCTGCACCAATCAGTGTGCACCAGTTGCTAACTGCATGCAGCCTGCTGTGTAGTACTTCGGATACCCACTGTCATGGCAACCCATTACTATAAAATAATGACTCATGTGGGTGTTGTCCCTTAACCTTTCCAGTATGGAGGATATCCTTCCTGTATGTGGGCAGCAGTGTTATAGACAGCAGGTAGAAATACCTCTTACAGCAGGACTTGCAGACACAGGCCAACTACACATTTGTATAAGGTTCCAGACCTACAGACAGTGTGAGTAATGTTGCTCTGTGCATTGTATATTGCTGGTCTTACAGTGCTTGTATGTACATAGTAGTTTAGGAAGGAATGCAGTCTGTCTGCATAGCTCTCAACTGTGGGCCTACCTACATGATGGCCAGTGGATTGTCTGTTAGGTTTTGTATGTGCACCACACAGGTCTTGTCCTAGATATACCACTGGCAGTCTGTCTGTTGCATGTTATCAGTACATGGCTACATCCATTTGTGTTTCTGCATAAGGGTATGTTGCAACAAATCCTGTAACACCAGCAATTTCCAGGGTATGTAACAGCAATATTGCAAATATGGCCCTGTTTCCCTGCCTCTGTCTTCTGTCCATATTTGGCAGCTTTGTCCTGCTGTGATACAGTTAGGGGTTGTTAGGTAATGGCCTATCATTATTTACTGCTAGCATTCCTGCTATCATCCCAGTCATATCTTGAACTCCCACAAAATATTTTGGTCAGGGTCCATACATATGGGGACAACAGTTGGACAACATATGTGTGCCCTTGTACATTGCAGAGGTCAGTGTGTGGTACACAGTGCTCTTTGCCCTTGTACAACCTTTTATGGGGGAGGGGTATTCAATGCTATCAACCTAGGCTGTGACAACATGTCATGGATATCAGTGTTAAGACACATTGAGGTATGTGACTGTACACTTTCATATGTTCCTCCATGGGAACAGTGGTGGGCTACAGCTTACAGTGTTACACACAGTTCAGTTAGTCAGTGTGATTGTGAGATGTTAAGTTGAGCAATGTTATGTGATAGATACATTGACATTACCACAACTAATACATTTCCAACTAGGGCTTGACTACAGAGTGTAATTGGAGGCTGCTGAAATACATCGGTAATTGTTTATTGTTACTTATCTTGAAGGCAAATCCTTTGTCTACTGTTGTACTAAGTGAAGGCCTTGGCCTGGACAGCATAGTATGTTATATATCCACATAGCTTGCATCTACTGTTTTGTGTGGGCCTTGCATTCTTCACTGATTATATATTTCAAAGTCTATGTGGTGTAAGTAATGGCATACATTATTGTATAGTACACAAATTAAATGTTTTCTGTGTATGCACACGTCATGTCCTTTGAATTCTGAGTATGTATATGTTTAATGTAAGTATTCTCATCTGTGGGAATGGTTGCCCCACAACACATTTCACAGGTGCCAGTTACAGGGATCTACAGGGATCTACTTTGCACCCACTACTTCCACACTACTTCTACATATGTATGGCTACTAATACCATTTGTCTGTGTATATGTCTATATATATATATATATATATATATATATATATATATATATATATATATATATATATATACATATACATATATATATATATATATATATATATATATATATATATATATATATAGATACCTGAATATATTTGTCAATGTGCATGTCTGCACCATTGTAATGTGTACTCCTTCCACATTGTACATTCCCAATGGTAGAATAACTTTTCTGCACAGATATTGCCCTGACATTTTACAGGTGAACTGGCATACTGTTAAACCATTGTAGCTGTGTTGTGGAGGGTCCTGAAGCCATTAACTGCATGTGCTGGATATTGGATTGCACAGCATATCTGTTAGGGCTGTGAAGGGGGGTAACATAGCACTAATTACCAGGTATCCCTCATTTGAGCCCACACCCCCATTAACAGTGCATATGGTCTATTATGTTGTAGAGAGTGGTTCAGGATGTTGTTCCCATGTGGAAATGCTATACACATTTATATCTGTATATATATATATATATATATATATATATATATATATATATATATATATACATATATATGTGTGTGTGTGTGTGTGTGTATATATATTTGTGTCTTTCGGCTTTTCCCGGTTAGGGGTTGCCACAGCGGAACTCTGGTCCGCTAATGATTGGCAGATGATTTTTACATACCGGCTTGCCAGGCCTGATGCACAACCTTCAACAAAGGTACATCCATTCACACATGTCTCCACACAGAAGACGCTCTAGCTACCGCAGCGCCACCACCGTGGGTATATGTGTGTGTGTGCATGTATATATATATATATATATATATATATATATATATATATATAAAATTTTATATATATACATATATATACATAATTATATATGCAAAACCCCCATATATATATATATATATATATATATATATATATATATATATATATATATATATATGTGTATATATATACATATATATATATATATATATATATATATATATATATATATATATATATATATACGTGTGTGTAAATATATAGCGGTCTATCTGTCTACATTTATAGATATATATTTGTCCATATGTCCATGTATGTTTGACTCATAATTTTGGCCTGTACCTCATTCTCTTGGCAATTGACATGGATGATCTCAGGATTGATGTCAGTAACTAATGACGGCACCTTTGTGTTTTAGACTTCAACTCTTTCAAAATATGTGTTTTAATACATATAACTGTTTAACTAGCAATGCTTTAAGTTTATAAGAACAATAGTTGACATATATCCCTATTTGTACCCACATTTTGGCACACTTTTTCCAGAATTCTTGCATTAAAAGGTTGTGTGGTATAATATTACATTTCCTGTACTGCTGAATGTTTGTGCTGGATGATATGTTTGTGAAAACATCACAGTGATGTATATCTGCCATGGCGTTGTGGTAAATCACTTTATGTATGGTGTGCAGGGTCCTGGGTTCAAACATTGCAGAGGCTGTTTATTTTGTTGCTGGGCAGAACACGGGCCGTTGGATACAGAGTGATTAAGGCACTTTAAAGCAGTTGTAAGCAGGTTTGCATGGGTTTGTCCGGAGCTTAGCACTGCTAACTTCCGGTTATAGTTTCTTATACTCTGTTAGCTTCTGAATTTCTTAACCTGTGTAGGCAGTGATTACCCTTATGCAAACAGGCTTAAACCTGCCTACTGCTGCTTAAAAGTGCTTACTCCAGCTTACCCCTGTGTTAATTTCTTTAAAAGTAAATAAAAAGGGGTTAGGTTCAAAGGTTCATAGGTAGGTACTAGGCTATCTGCCCGAAGGCATTTATAAGCCTAGCTGGAATGTGTTGGCTTTCGTCACCCCCTTAAATTAGTTTCCTGTGCCTCTGTCCAGCAGAGCCATTGAAGTGATCCCTGGGGTAAATTTTCTGTTTCCCATCCACTCGTCAAGGTTTCTCTCGAAGAAGGTTAGTGAGGAGCTCTGCCTAATGTAGATTGGAATCTTGTTCCAGAGCATGGGAAGTCTCTGGGACAGGAATCTATCCCTCCAGCACGTCCTATTTATTGTTGTAGTGAGGTTTAGATCTCTGGAGTCTGTGGCTCAATTGCTAGGGTTGATAGGAAAGTGGTGAAAAAAGGGGCACAAAGAGGGAAAGACAGTAGGGGAAAATAGCCAGGGATGTGCAGGAAGGGTGTAGGGAAGGTCCAGAGCTTTCCATTTCTTGTACACCAACATGTTAGAAAAATGTGTATTTGAATATATGAGAAATGCTAGTTTAAAAGCAAAGTAGTATATAATGCATTTTATTCTATTAATCATATAACAGTAAGGATTAATTCATGTGTAAATGTATGTAGTTTTGAAACTGCACTGTGGCTTGAAGCAAAACTGACCTTCGACCCTGGCAGATGCTAGCTTAGCAAGTTTTAATGTTTATGCTTTTCACAAGTGATTATCTGCTGGGTCAGGAAATTAAATGTGTGAAATAATGAAATCTTCTGCTCTTTCCTGCTGGGATGATTGTGGCCTTGTATATGTGTTACTGAGATAAGCACGCAGCTGGTAGGAAAGTGTAACAGAGAACAAAGAAGATTATTAAAAGACTGAATCTGCTATTGTATTCAAACTGATATGAAACCTTGAAGAAGTAACTTTACAGAAAGACATTATGTCTGACCAGCTGGATAGCAAGGCCGTATTGTATTTAGAGGAAAAGTTTTTTTAAAATATACAGCATCAACAGCTTTATGAATAGAAGACTGTAAGTTAAAGTGATGTAGATGCCCTGTGACATATCACGTCAGTAAGGTGGGCATAGCTTGAATGTTAAACCTATATAAAATTGTGTGCTTCCTGTTTCATGTCAGACAAAATTCTGTACTTGTATGTTTTTTGCCTCCTGGTGTACACTAGTAAACTTCTGAATCTGAACCTCCTGTGTATTGAATTCTTGATTTTATTTAACAGTTTGGTCCTTTTGAGCTGGAAAATTCCCTCGGACAGCTGCAGATCAGAGTCTACTGGTGGTTGAATACTGCGCAGGAGAAGTTACCGAAACGGTTCTTCTTGGGTGAAAAGACCTCTGACTGAATTGTCGTTTTAATAATCATAGCAGTATATCAGTTCCTGAGAACCAAACAAATGATTCCCCGTATGAACAATTAAAAAATGCATTTTTGAAAGGTTGCATTGCACCTATTAGTAGCTTCATTACGAAGCATATGATAGACCATCGAACAGGGAGGCTACAAGCCTTACTTGAATATGCTAGACATGATGAAAGACATTTTAATAGTAAAAAGAAAAAGAAGGTGCAAGTCTTCACTGCTGAAGACGGAGCTCAAGTATTTGTATTGCAGTCAGGTAAAAAGGGCAAGAAGAATGCCCAGGGAAACAAACTTTCTGACAAACGATCAGAAGATTTTGAAGAGAGGAAAAAGAGAGGTGAGTGCTTCAAGTGCGGGAAAAAGGGACATCTAGTAAGGGATTGAAAGCAAAACAAAAAGGTAATTTCAGAAGATAAGGGAGATGAGGACTGACTATATGATAGTGAAGATACATCATGTGAAAGTCAGAAATCATCAAGAAAAGTTAGTAAACAGAAAACAGACATAAATGTGATAGAAGGAGTAGAGGAAGTGCAAGTAGATATGGAGGATGAAGAAAGTGAAATTTTGGACTTAGCATTATTGAGCATTATTGAGCTTAGAGCTCTACTTAGCAGATACGAAACCGGAAGTTACACTTCTGGTGGAGGGAAGGAAAGTCAAATTCCTGTGTGACTCAGGAGCGTCATGGACTTTGATACACCCCTCCAAGTTACCAGAACATTCCGAATCACCTGATTATATACTAGTAAAAGCCGCAAATGGACAGCTATACAGGGAACCACTTTCCCATGATATAGCAATAACTGACCCTGTTTCAGGTATGACCCAGAGAAGTAAAATTGTTGTTTCTGCAAAGTGTCCAGTAAACCTATTGGGCAGGGACCTTATGCAGATATTTGGCATAGCAGTAGTTCCAACTGTACAAGGTATGGAGGCACAGAGACAAATGGATACCTTTGTAGTGCAATCGGAGGGTGAAACTTTTTACTGGTACAGCCAGGACCTAGTCACGACTGGTCCAGGGGCAGTAACTGAGGAACTGAGGAACTGATGAATGTAGCCATCAGTAAAGCCCCCTCCCTTGACACTGATCAACAGCATTTGTTACACTGTACCCTATACTACTGTACTACACCAGGACTTGATAGAGAATATGAGCAAGAATTATTCAGAAATCGTGCAACTAGACTAGTATTGTGTACTTTGTACTGGGATACTGAGGGGAACAGTGTAGTCAGCTGTTCATTACCTCAAGAATTCCTTGCATTATATAGATTAAATAGATTACCACATGTCAGCCTGACAAAGAATAAAAGTGTAAAATGGGCAGACTTAGGAGAAAAAGTAACAAGATGGGAGAAACAGACTGATTTAGAACTGTCAGAATAAGGGATACAGAAACAAAAACTGAATTGGTTGACACAGACACATCCAGCTGTACACTTGCAATCTAGCGAGGACAGCTGATTAGCATTTTTATTAGAAGAAGAAGAAAAAGCCTTATGTGAAATTCCAACAACTCTTTGGTCAATAGGCAAGTCAGATGTAGGACTTATTCGAACAGCAGGACCAGTTACAATTACCCCAAAGTCAGCTTTTAGACCACAGAAAAGGCAATACCTTTGAGAAAGGATGCAGAAATAGGAATTAAGCTTATAATAGCAGCATTACTCAAAGAGGGAGTACTGGTAGAATCTCCTGATTCACCATGTAATACACCCCTATTTCCTGTTAAAAAAGCGAATGTGGAATGGCGGATGGTACAAGATTTACAAGCTGTAAATAATGCAGTAATACCTAGAGCACCTACAGTGCCAGACCCACTTACTTTGTTAAATGATCTAAAATAACAGCAGAAGTATTTATCTGTGGTAGATATCAATAATGCTTTTTTCTCGATACCTATACATCCTGATAGTCAATATTGGTTTGCATTTACATTTCAGGGTAAAAGGTATACATATACTCGACTACCACAGGGATATTGTGAGAGTCCAACAATTTTTGCACAAGAAATGGCTAGCAACTTGGCAGGGTTTACCCCACCGGGAGGTAGTCAAATTCTACTTTATGTAGATGACATCTTGCTAGCAGCCCCCACCCAGCAACAATGCAGGGAAGATACTGTGGCGTTACTGAAATTTTTAGCAACACAAGGAAACAAAGTAAACAAAAGTAAGTTACAACTTTGGAGAAAACAATTTAGATACTTGGGATATGTAATATCCAATGAAGGTAGAATAATAGATGAGGAAAGAAAAACAGCAATTTTGCAAGCACCTAAACCAGCAACCAAGAAGGAAATTATGTCTTTCTTGGGTACAACTAATTTCTGCTGGAGCTGGATACCAAATTATGCTTTGGAATCTGCTCCATTGACTGACTTGATATATAAGACACCAATGGCAGCACAAGATATTTTACAATGGACAACCGAAGCAGAAACGGCTTTCTGCAGGTTGAAGCAGTTAATAGCTTCTTCATTAGTTTTAGGACTTCCAAATTATCACAAACGTTTTTTTCAGACCGTAGATTGCAAACAAGGATATATGACGTCAGTATTGATGCAACAACATGGGGACAAGCAATGCCCCATAGCCTACTATTCATCACAGTTAGACCCAGTGGCACGATCTTTGCCTCACTGTGTACAAGCAGCAGTTGCAGCCGCAATGGCAGTACAGGCTTCAGCCTCAGTGGTGTTATTCCACCCTCTCACATTGAGAGTGCCTCATGCAGTTGCAATAATTTTACTGCAAGAAAAAGTGGCATACCTTTCTCCTGCTAGACACCTTTCATGTATGACTATACTGCTGAGCCAACCTCATATGACAATTGAATGATGTACGACATTAAATCCATCAACATTGCTCCCAACTTCTGTGGATGGCACACCACACAGCTTCTTGCAGGAAATTGAACAGTTAGCTTTACCTAGACAAGATCTCACAGATATGCCCTTGGATAATGCTGACGTGACATATTACGTGGACGGCTCATGCAGAAGGGGTCCTACAGGGAAGAATCTGGTGGGGTATGCAGTAGTTACAGACACTGAAATTCTAGAAGCACAATCCTTACCACATAATTTATCTGCACAAGCAGCAGAATTGATAGCTTTGACGAGGGCATGTACTTTAGCAAAAAACAAGTGTGTAAACATATATACTGATAGTCAGTATGCTTTTTCTACAGTACATGTATTTGCACAACAATGGAAAAATAGAGGAATGATAACATCTAGTGGAAAACCTATTAATCATGTTTATTTTGGTTATTAGAATCTATTCAGTTACCTACCAAAGTAGCTATTTGTAAATGTGTAGCTCATACAAAACAACAGGATAAGATTTCAAAAGGCAATGCACGAGCTGATGCAGCTGCAAAGCAAGCAGCCTCAGACTCAGAAACTTTACTTTTAAATGAGGAATTACAACCCTCTGAGATTTTAGATTTAGACATGTTAAAAACAATGCAGACACTTACTACAAAAGCAGAAAAACAAAAATGGGTAAAACGAGCTGCAATTCTTGAGAATGGACTGTACATTTCCAAAGAAAGAAAACCAATATTGCCATCTAATTTATTTAGATATGCAGCTTTGTTGAGCCATGGGCAGTGCCATGTCTCAACAGGGGGGATGGTACAGTTAGTAAACTGAATATTCCAAACATATGGATACACAAACTACACAAAAAAATTTTGTGCAGCTTGTCATACTTGTAACAAGCATCATGCACAAGGGGCATTTAAAACCAAGCAAGGAAGTTTTCCTATACCACCGTATCCGTTCCATACTATTTGTATGGATTTCATAGAATTGAATAAATGTGCAGGGAAAAAGTTTTGTTTAGTTATTGTAGACATGTTTTCCAAATGGGTAGAAGCTTTTCCAACCAAAAACCCAGATGCAGCAACAGTGGCAAAAGCCCTGATAAAAGAAGTAATCCCTAGATTTGGCATTCTGGAAAGGATTTATAGTGACAATGGCACACATTTCGTAAACCAGACAATCCACCAACTTGGGAAATTTTTTGGTATCTCCTTAAAGAACCATTGTGCTTACCACCCACAGTCAGCAGGACTGGTGGAAAGGTACAATGGTACCCTCAAAAGTAAGCTTAGGAAGCTAGTTGAGGAGACCCAAAAGAATTGGATACACTGTCTGCCTTTAGCACTGCTGAGTATGAGAACGGTTCCAAATGTAAAGGGTTTGACTCCCTTTGAAATGGTTTTTGGGAGAGCATATTATGTGCCTCAGTGGAAAGCTCTCATGCCTGCAGAGCAAGAGGCTGACAGTTCATTAGTTAGTTATATGAGGAAACTGTTAACAAATAAATCTGTTTTGCAGTTTAACTCTTTTTCAGATAAGGAACAGACCAGACCGGTGGAAGCAGTCTTGGTCCCGGGGACGTACGTGTGGCTGAAAGTGACGAAAAGGAAGAATTCGGTGAGTCCAAAGTGGGAAGGACCGTACCAGGTTCTGTTGGCAACGCCTACTGCAGTCAGAGTGGCCAAGAGGATGTCTTAGGTTCATTTGACACACTGCAAACCGGTAAAGAACTTTCAACTTGATAACAACTTTGTGACTGATACACAACCAGACCGAGATGGCCAAAAACAAAGCGAATAGAAATCTAGATCAGCTCCAGAGATGTTGCATAATCATTTTGTTGAGTATATATTTATTGACTGTAATTGTGACAATTTTCCTCTTGTTGTGGTTTATTCTACACACAACCACACAAGTGAAAGTGGGAAGGCGTGATGAAACGTCTATAGACTGGCATCCAAATTTTAACACATACCTAGCCATGAAACATGTATATGCAGAGACTATGAACATTTCAAATTGCTGGGTTTGTACAGCTATACCAACAGCATATGGAGGACTGATAATGTCATCTGTCCCTTTGGGGATAAATGAGACTTGGGAGAATTTACTTTTCGATACAGGAACTGTGAGATCACAGGACAAAATAGCTTTATTTTTACCTGTCACACAAAAAGGAATTGTATGTTTTTATAAAAATGATACCCTCCAGGTGGGCTGGAGCAATTGTAATATAGCCATATCTTACCGATGTTACATTAAGAATAGTAATGGCAAAACTTTTTGCAATACTAATTATGACTCATATTTGAACTCATTGAAAACAACCATGAATGACATTCACAAGAATCCAGTTTTGTTTAAACAATTGTCAGTTATAGATCAGAAAATGTTTCATGCAGGGCTGATGCGTATTAGTACTAAAGTAGAAAACTGTTATTTTATTTGAGGGAAAAAGGCGTATAAATGGTTACCTGAGAATTGGTCCGGCAATTGTTTTTTGGGTTACTTGGTTCTGGCAATAAGACATACTGCAGAATTACCTTTGGGTAAGATACGAAACGTGAGAGAAGCAGCCCGAAAAACCGAAGGTCCAGTTGAAAAACCTGTGAATCCAGTTGGAAAGATCAAAGCTTGCTGGAAAGACCACAATTCAGTGAAAGATAAAAGCAAATTGACTCATATGGACTTGAGTGACAGTGTTATATCTTGGGCAGGAATATTCCCAGCCTATGGAGCAGTCAAATCGATCTGGGAGCTGACAAAGTTGTCGAAACTTCTCGAAGTAATGAGTAATGCAACTTTTTCTGCCCTAGAACTGGTGACTGATGAACTGAATGCAATGAGAACTGTTGTGCTACAAAATCAGATGGCTCTTGACTTCACCCTAGCGGCGAGAGGTGGTACATGTGCGCTTATCAAAGAAGAATGCTGTGCGTACATACCAGATAATAGGCATGAAATCAATAATCACCTAGAGGTAATTCAGCAAGTATCAGCCATGACTGAACCAGGCCCAAACCCACTGACGGACTTTTTCCAGAATCTATTTGGGGGGTGGGGTTCCATCCTAATGAATATTCTGATTGCCATTTGTGTGGGTATACTCCTAATAGGAGCATGTGTTTGCTGTGGAATTCCCTGCATGAAAAGATTAATCAAAGATTTTATTGATGTATCTGTTACTGAAACATTGTACCAAGATATTGAAATTGAAAAATTGATCTCAGATGACATTTTTTCTGAAATATAGATTGAATGACTCACCTAGCTGAAAATCCTAAGTGGAAAAGGTTAGGAGATGAAATGATACTATGCATACTTCAAAATAGAATAAAAAGTATTAATAGGGGGGAAATGTTAGAAAAATGTGTATTTGACTATATGAGAAATGCTAGTTTAAAAGCAATGTAGTATATAATGCATTTTATTCTATTAATCATATAACAGTAAGGATTAATTCATGTGAAAATGTAAGTAGTTTTGAAACTGCAGTGTGGCTTGAAGCAAAACTGTCCTTCACCCTGGCAGATGCTAGCTTAGCAAGTTTTAATGTTTATGCTTTTCACAAGTGATTATCTGCTGGGTCAGGATATTAAATGTGTGAAATAATGAAATCTTCTGATCTTTCCTGCTAGGATGATTTTGGCCTTGTATATGTGTTACTGAGATAAGCACGCAGCTGGTAGGAAAGTGTAACAGAGAACAAAGAAGATTTTTAAAAGACTGAATCTGCTATTGTATTCGAACTGATATGAAACCTTGAAGAAGTAACTTTACAGAAAGACATTATATCTGACCAGCTGGATAGCAAGGCCGTATTGTATTTAGAGGAAAAGTTTTTTTTTTAAATATACAGCATCAACAGCTTTATGAATAGACGACTGTAAGCTAAAGTGATGTAGATGCCCTGTGACATATCACGTCAGTTAGGTGGGCATAGCTTGAATGCTAAACCTATATAAAATTGTGTGCTTCCTGTTTCATGTCAGACAAAATGATGTACTTGTACGTTTTTTGCCTCCTGGTGTACACTAGTAAACTTTTGAATCTGAACCTCCTGTGTATTGAATTCTTGATTTTATTTAACACAACAGCTGTGCATATACACTGAATTTGGAGGTAGATTTGGACACTCAAACCCCTGGGTGGGGGTGAGGACAACAATAATTCATTGTTATGCCAATTAAACCAGATTACTTGTGTCCAGTGGACATGTGTGCGAAATGGACAGCTATGTAGGAGGAGATATTTTTTTTTGGGAACAGATTGCCCTTTTTTTTTTCAGGTGAGAGTGGGATGTTGGGGAGGGTTAATAGGTATATTTGGGGAGGTAGGTTTGGTAGGTTAACAGACAAGACAAACAAGACACATATAGGACAGTATATGACACATGGGGGTAAACACCTTGGACGGGGAGGAGTATTTGGAAGTTGTAAGCCCATGAGCCCCCAAATGGAAACAGGGGGACTGAGGTCCCCACCCATGGGCAGTCACCACTGCACCTCCATGGCAACAAAGGTGGCTGTGCTGGGTAGGAGGGGCAGGCTCACCCTCTAATTGCACCATGCAGCCCTCAAGCTGGAGTAGCTTGTCTCAAATCTCCTTGTCGAGCTCCCTAATCACCATGGCTCAGACCTGATAGCAGGAGACAGGTACTCCTCTATCCCCACTCCCTGGGGGGGCTGATCCCCATCCCCTGCAACGGTTCCACCCGAAAGTGGTGCAGGGCCAATGGAGGAGGAGGTCAAGGCTGGGCTCCAGATGTGCTGGTGCCTGGTGCCATGGCCAGCTGAGGTGTGACAGGTGGGTCTGCTGGGACCGGCCTTCCCATACAAGCTATGGTCTTGCAGTTTTAGGACAGGTATCGATTAGTAATAGTCAACAGCATTCAGGATTAGTTATAACAGCATGCATAGGTATTCCCATTAACCCAGGACACCAGATTTACAACAGTTGCAGGGTGAGCAGAACACATGCATACATGGGACAACAATGGTCATTACAACAGCATGCAGATTTCTTTGATGAAACAGGCCACCAACATGGGAGTATATTCACATGGCACATGCATAGAACCAAATGCGAATATTTATAAACCAATTGGACATATGTCCCAACAAAAGTTTGGAGTGTACACGTTCTCTTTTAGGTGTGCAATTAGGTTATTGTTGCACATATGGTGGGGGGTGAGAGAGAGAGGTCAGTTAACAACAAACTTTCTGGTTTAATTGGCATAACAATGAATTATTGT
This sequence comes from Protopterus annectens, assembly GCF_019279795.1. Taxonomy (NCBI): domain Eukaryota; kingdom Metazoa; phylum Chordata; order Ceratodontiformes; family Protopteridae; genus Protopterus; species Protopterus annectens. Next base: position 994,770,346 of record NC_056730.1, read on the forward strand.
TGTCCTCACCCCCACTCAGGGGTTTGTGTGTCCAAATCTACCTCCAAATTCAGTGTATATGCACTGTAGTTTTCTCAACTTTCTTAGTTACTGCAGTGATCTGTCCATTACATGTATTATTACACTACTCAATGGCCTTACTTTGTACAATGGTATGTTTGTAGACTAGTATATACGTGGACTGTGTCTTACGTATAGTCTACACCTCTTACCTGCTATAGCTGTTGAGAAAATATTAACACTACCTGACAAATTCTACACATACTCCCAGATTCCATGCTTATAGACAGGTATATGAGTGAACTGTGTTGTACCTACAGTCTACAACTCTTACCTGTTATAGCTGTGTAGGGAACTTTGTTAACACTACCTGACAAATTCTACACATACTCCCGGATTCCATGCTTGTAAACAAGTATATAAGTGTGTTGTACCTGCAGTCTACACCTCTTACCTATTATAGCTGTGGAGGAAATCTTTGTTAACACTACCTGACAAATTCTACACATACTCCCAGATTCCATGTTGATGTTATACACATACCTATCTGTTATTGCACACACTCTGATTAAGGCTTGACAGGATGCAGGTGTTAATGTGACATATTTTGAGAATAGCTGTCACACACTTTGGGTGAGATTCTGCAATGACAGGCTTCTTTTCATATACATTCTCTGACTATGTTCAGGTCTGACTATCAATTATATGTCAGTAAAAGCTGCCTACATTTTTGGATCATCACACTGATTTGTCAGGGGAGCAGGTTACAGGGTAGCAGATATGGGCTATTTATCTGGCCATGCTGGACAGATCAGAACAGTTGAGGGGTATGACTATGCCTACAGCTTACTACCAGAATATTCTGCCAAAGTCTGTATAGTTGATGGTTATGATTATACGTACAGCTTACTATCTGAACATTCTAGCATATTCTGCACAGTTGTTGGGTCTAATTATGCATACAGCTTTCTATCTGAACATTCTCACAGACTCTGTACGGTTGTGGGGTATGATTAGGCATACAACTTACTACCACTCCCAGGATTCAAACCCCTGCTGTGTGTGGTAAAAATATTACAGTTGACATCACAGTACACTGTGCTATCAGGGAACTGGTGTGAAGCATTCCAATGTTTTCTGTCTAAGTCTCCCTCAGTTGTACAATATGACTGACCCCTTGGGACTTACAACATTGTTATACTGAACCTCCTACACATTTTATCTGCATTCAACAGTGTGGGTATCACTGCTTATAACAACTGTACTATTTATAGAATGCAACACTACAACAACATATGAAATCAGAATGTACACAAGCACTCCAGGAGTTATACTTTTATTCACAAGATATTACACCTTTATTTCCACACAGCCTATATTACAGTCTTCCTGCCATATTGTCTAGTTTATTCAGTACATCCCATACACAATACATTTTTATACTGGTACAACATTTCTTTAACTGTTTATTTGTTATGACAGTACATGCAAGATTATTACTAACCTGCCTCGTGACACAACCTTTGCAGCCTAGCAGCATGGACTTGCTGGTTCACAGCCTGCTCATTTGCAGCTGTCAGAGAAATACAGTGATATTTAGCCATTACATATCCATAGTATACACAAGCTAGGCAATCATTATCTACGTAGTAGAATGAATACTTACTCAGTGCTGGGGAATTGGCCACCTGACTTGATTCTTGGATCCACTGCTCCAAGAGATAACCCCGCCACCACTTCAGGTCAGCATGGTGATGTCTGACCTGCTCACTAGTCGGGGGATACCAGTGGTACTATTAAGGCCACGGGCGAGATTGTCCAAAGCCTACACTTTATACTGAGAGCCCTGGTACTGGCCCTGCAGTAGTCTCTGCTCATGGTGTTTTACCAGGAACCATACCATGAATCTGGACTCCAGGGTGCACCAGCTCTGTTCTCTAAATTGAGTCCCTTCTCCTATTGCAGCCATTCTGCCTACAGCAGGGAGCTGCAACCAGTTATGGAAAGTATTTGCACCTGAGGGGTTTAAATACACCCGATTTCCCACACTTTCCCGTGATTGGATGGTTTTGAAAATGCTAAGCTATGGGCACACCTCCTTACCTAATGTTGGCATTGCTTAAAGGGGTATACCACTGAGAAGATTGAGTTAGCCAGCCTATACATTGCTTACACCAAGTAAGCTGAGCTGTACAATGCTTAGCATTGCTTAATATTTAATTAGCATTATATTTTTCTTTTAGCATTGATTTATTATTCATTACATGTTATATCTGTGTCTGGTATCTGTGATTCATGTGTACATACACTTTATGGGGTCCTGGGGACTTCAACAGTTTATTACAATAACACCTCACATCTGGCCTTACTGCAGTACTCCAGTTCACATATTTATGTTATGTGGCAGGTTATACAACATCACACTGTACATAGATTCCTTTCACATGTTCAGTTTGATTTTCCTATAGTGAAGATTTGTTTGTTGAAACCTCAATTTTTGCATACTGGTATGATGGCTTAGTGTTTGACTATAGTGTACAGGGTATTGGGTTCGTGCCTTGCAGAGGCTGTTTATTTTGTTGCTGGGCAGAACATGGGCAGTTGGATACAGAGTGATTAAGGCACTTTAAAGCAGTTGTAAGTGGGTTTGCGTGGAGCTAAGCACTGCTAACTTCCGGTTACAGTTTCTTATACTCAGTTGGCTTCTAAATTACTTAGTCTTTGTAGGCAGTGCTTACCCCCATGCAAACACACTTAAACACACTTACTTTTGCTTACTTATGCTTACTACTGCTTATTTGTGCTTAAACCTGCTTACTAGTCCCTTATTCATTATGACACTGACACTTCCCATGTGCATTTCCTGCAGTACTCCAGTTCATAAATATATGTTATTTAGTGGGTTTTACAACAGAAATATTTGTTATGATGTGCTTTGCCATGTAAAATAGACTGTGCTGCAGTGGGACTCAAACTGGGAATGCCTGTTTATTAGGCGAATACTCTGCCCACTACACTATTGCTGTGCTGCTTCATTTTCATATATCTTCCTTGTTATCCTCTTCAGCCTTTGAAGCTGCTTTAACTGTAGCTAAGCAATGAGCACACCCGCGCACGTACAGTTAGCTGTACTCGGATTTTTAAAAAAAAATAAAGTTTTTTTTTTCATTTGATTTTTATGTATTGTTGCTGTTGCACACATGGGGAACTGTTGGTGGGCATATGCTGACACCTATGTGTGATCTCGCTCATTTATTACCACTTTCTGCTGTTCTACATTGCAAGGGCATGTTTATTCTGAGAGCTCTGCTCTCAGACACGCCTTCTGCACTCGTACACGCTCCTTGTAAGCCTAGGAGCTCAGGCAGTGCGCCTTTATTAATATGCATGGCACGCTGCCATCCTGCGCCTAAATGGGTGTTTCTGTTTAGGACTAAGCTAGTCCTGCACAGAAGATTAGTGAAGCCAGGGGCAAATCTTTACACTTTTATTTTTCTCTCTCTTTCCTATTCACCTTAATCAGTATTTCCTAGCATTGATAATATTGACAAAGCTTTTCCAGATTTCCTTATTTCCTTATTTAGAGCCTTCACATAACTCTTCTATAATATATTTTATTCTTCATCATACTGAAATACATTTCCTTCTACATATTTAATGTTTTTGTTACATTAAAATGGGCTGTTCATGCAAACCAAAGTGACATGTAAACAAGCTGCAAAAATTGTACACTTTGAGTTTGTCACACCTAGTTTTAAATTATTAATGGATAAAAAATGTCTATATGATTTTGTAAATATTAAGAGATTGCTTTTCATGTATTTTGAAAATTATGTCTAATACATATTTTTAACTTTGTACTGACTAAAAATAGTCCTGGTACCTTCCAGGTCAACAAATCAAATAAATGAATAAGCCAGATCATATAGATGCAACAAAGTAGACCAGAGTTTTCTACCTTACTGTTATTATCTGTCCTTGGTTCTACATACTGATTAGACCCAATAAGGCATTCTAATTTTCTGCTATAAAATATACAGAATATAGTTCAAAAAAATCAAAAGATGTAATTGTTGGCAAAAAAAATACACATTTAAGGCTGTACATCTATATACTTTTTACTTATCCACAAAACAGATGATTGTATTGCTGAAATCCCAAGACCCATCCAATAACAGTACAATGACAAAGAGTTGTTTTACTTTTCCATTGCAAGAACATACTCCATCCGTATTGCTTCTCCTGAATTAGAATCTCAACTACTGGATACTCTTTATTTTCACATACTGGCACTCAACTTTATTTCAGCCAAGGGAGGCTAAGGAATTGTCACCTCAAAGGAGTACATATCTGCCAGTTTCAGAAATCTATGTTCCTTCTACATCTTATCAATGTCCCCAGCAGGGGTGGTACTTTTACATTGGGGGGGGGCACATGCACCCATGTGCCCCTATGAGTATCCAGGCCCTAGAATACTAATAAAAGTCTCTTGCCTGCACACAAGCTTGGCTGACTCTTTCTTCATACTTGTTATTATATGACAGGAGAGTCCAGCATGGGTCTTTTGAAAAGGCTCTGAGATGTTGGGAGAAGTATACTCTGAGATATCTACATTTTTAAGCATTAAGCTGCAGTATTTGATAGGAAGTAGATGTCCAATGTTTTTTACTACAGTGTTAAGTAGTTGAGAGACGTGCGTGTGTATATGTTCGCATGTATTTGGATATTGCGGACGAATATGGCTATGCACAGTCTTGCTTGAATGACTTCAGGCAAGAAACAGACCCATCAGCTTTTATTATTGATATTAAAAAATAAAGGGGTTTATTATGTTTTGCATAGGGGTATCCTTATGTGGCCACCCTGATATTTTCATTAAAGAGTGGAAAGGGGAGATAGGAAAGACTGTAAAAGGGGAGGTGCACTATGTTTTTTGTCATGGGATAGCCCCCTCTATTTTTTCATTGTTTTATATAAGAGGGTAGTGTAGGTGGAAATTAGGTAAAAGGGTACAAAAAATAAGATAAGGGAAAGTAGAGGAGGCAAGGAATGGTGCCCAGCAACAGTTCCCAGTCCATAAGCACTCACATATATGATGTTGATGTTGCACAGGAAGAATCTGATATTGAGGGGGAAGTGCTTATGGTGGCATGTTGATTGACACCGACTGGGGCATTGAGTCTTATACATACCTCTCAACTGTACAGATTGTCACAGAACATCCAGATTGTTGTCTCATATTTTGGCCCATTTTTCATAAAATTGTGATTTTCTGGCAAATCATTGGCAAATTATTAAAGACTGGAGACAGAAAATAATGACAGATGTTTGAGTTCGAGTTCCTGCTCTTCAGAAAATACACACTAATGCAAAATCTGTTATTGTATCAACTTTCTAAGTTAGTAAGAGCAATATTTAAAAATTGACCCTATTTATGGGCCTTTGTCTCCCCATTATTTATGGCTTTGTCCAGATTTCTTGCACTAAGAGGATAAGAGGTATGGTCTTATATGTGCTAAAACATAGCCTCAGTTGGCTGAAGCTGTCTGTCCATGACTTGCTCCATGACATTCTTAACAGGTCATGAAGTCCCATTCTGTGTGGCTTGCCAGGCTATCACTTACCAAGGTGGCTACAGGACTGGTGCCACCACCCTGTCTCTGAGAGGATGTCTGTGGATGAACAGAAGGTGAATATACCCTAATCTGGGAGGTACACAGCTGGTCTGCTCCTGAGGAATTTGGATCTGTAAAAAATGAAATTAAAGAAGGACAAAGGAATCCATGATTAAAATAAAAAATAGACAAAAAAGTAGGGAAAACAAAGAGAAAATATGCAATACACACATAGCATACCATTTGTTATTAAAAACAATTTTATTTTTATAAATCGTTATTGAACAAAAACAGAATATATGGAAAGTGATTATACATACATGGGAAATAAGATATGTTAAGTGTTTATGCATGCTTGACAACAATGATATTGGAAAGAATTATTCAGTGCTTTCAAGTTTTGGTGAGGTTTTTGCAATTTTCTGTAGTAACATACATGATAATTGCATGTCATTTCTGTACCTGATATGCATACAATATTGTGCTGAAACCACCTTTTATGAATACTTGTAGTTATATATCTAATACACTCAGAACAGCATACTGCATTTATATATTGACATATCTTTTAGATTCAGTTGCAGTAATATACTAAAAGCAATGTAAACCTTCATTTACCATCCTTGATAAATACTTGTAGTTATATATAGGAATGAAATCAGTTAAAGACTGAATACTGCATTTAATACTTTATTTGTGATTAGCAGTAGCTTCAACTAATCCCCTCAGTCTCCTAGTGTGCTAGGTTTTATTGTAGGCAATCTCCTTGTCCACTTGATAGACAAGACATAAGATAATTGTTGTTTATCTGTATTTCACACATTTTCCTTTAATATTTCTGGTATGGCTACTGATAGCATGCAAGAGATTACATTTACTGATGCATTTGCTTTGTATATACTTGTTTAAATATTTTTTTCATATCTGAATTCTCATACTGTGCCAATATTTCCAATAATGCAAATATAAGTAGAAAGATGGCATCTGTCTTCAAATTATTTCACTTTTATTTGTGTGCATAGCTTGACTGTTTGGGGGAAGGGTGTTGTCTGGAATTTTTCCATACACTTTCAGTCTACAGTTTGCATGCCTAAATTGCAGTGTCATTTAACAATCTGTGAAATTGGTTCAAGCAGAAGCTGTACACACAAAGAAAAATTTAGCAATTTAAGGAAGATTTTGGTTCCTTTTCATCCAACCCTCAAACAAAACATAATTATTTTATAGATCTATGCAGTGCATATACTTCAGAAGCATAATGTGTGCTTTGATAGTTTTCTGCCTTATATCTGTAAGCATATAAAGGGGTGGTATAAATGTATATGGAAATAACACAACTGGTCAGCTCTCAATAAACTATTGTGTTGGTAATTTGCTTAAGACTGCAAATTCTACCACACTTCCCCAACCTCCTCACTAACTAGGGTGTGGTGCCTGACATAGTCCATCCATCTTGTACATGCAGTTAATATTGTGAAAGAAATGACAGTCTTATACAATTACTTTAATAATACATATTTTCTGGACTACACAAAGAAAATCTTTGCTTTACAAAAACTGCCTGAATGTACTTTAATTACAAACTAAGGTAATGCATATTATAAAAGAAATGATGTGACTACGCAAATATTTTTGTTTGTTTATAAATACATAAATTTACATACATGGAAATATACTTGCTGAGTGTACTCATGCAGTTGTGTATCTGCAGTTTACAGACATATATACATATATATGCATATTTACATATATTTTACTTGTATATTTACCTTTGCATTTATACAGAGAATTATGTTCACATAAACATTCCATGTGTTTGCATACATATGCAGTTCTGTGTACAGATATGTTCACAGTTTCATAAGTTCATAGCTAAGTACTAGACTAGCAGCTCTTGCAGGTCATTTTAAGCTTACCCACTTTCCTTTTTTTGTGCTCAAAATAACTTAGCCCATGTGGGTTTAGATTGACTGACCTTACCTTTCCCATGGTCAATAATTATATATTGCCCCTAATGAGAATAACTGGGATCATACCATAGATAATTTGAGGGACCCATGCATGGAATAAAACATTTATTTCTTTATTTAAATAATTTATTGACATTTAATTACTGAGAAGTCAACAATTTTCCATTCTTTAAAAATAATACAATTAAACGATAAATAAATAAAATGTACATTTTAAACAATCATACCAAATTATACAGTCAGGATGTCACTTCAGTAATGACAATCATCTAAAGCAAAGGTTTACACTGCTAGATGGGTAGCCCTGCTGCAGTTGTTTTTTCATACAGCTCACATGCAGCACCCTCACACCTATGGCCAATTTAGAGTGTTCAGTCCACCTAATGCATGCCTTTGGAGTGTGGGAGGAAACTGGAGCACCCAGAGAAAACCCATGTGGACACAGGGAGGACATGCAGACTCATGACAATGATTTAATATTTAGAAAATTTAGTGATTTTAGAGAAATTAAAGGTAAATTAGTATAATACAAACATGAATTGCAATATGAAGTGGGAGAAAAAGACAGGTTATGGCATATTTAGACAGAGACTCATGGGAGAGAAATTAAGAAAGGAAGTGATTGAAGAAGGAGGATCAAGAAGGTGAAAAGTATGAGTAGGTACTTATTCATACTTAGAGGTACAGTTTATCCTGGGGTCAAGCAAGAACAGATTCAGATTTTGGCTAGGAAGTCTTTCAGAAGGGTTTTAAAAGACTGGAGGGAGGGTATTGACCTGACTGATGGTAATAATGAGTTTCAGGCCTTAGCAACATGGTACAAGTACAGGCAATTCCTAGCAGATTTGATGGGCTTGTGGAGATAGAGAAGTTTTGGGACATTGGATCATAACAACTGAGGGGGAACATAATTGTGTAGAATTGTATTTAGTGTTGGACAAACAAATGGAAGCTGGATCATTTCATAGGTGGTGAGAAGCTGTATATATGTTAGTTGATGGCATAGTTCTAACCAAAAGAGATATTTGCTGCAAGTTTAGCCACTTTATTATAGCACTGTTCAAGTTTTGCTTGTTGTAATGACAGGAGTTTAGTAAACAAGGGAGTGCCATAAAGTAGTGAGGAGAGGATGTAAGTAGTAGCAAGTGTAGTTTGAGTTGCATTGGTGAGAAAGATTTTGCTCTTTAAACCATCCCCAATCTTTGGTAATTTTTTAAAGCAATTTGGTATATACAGGTGAAATTTAAGAATATCATCCATTATCATCTCTATAAGAACTGACTTCAATGGTATGATTAAGAGAGAATTTTTTCATGAGAGAGAGATTTGAGGAAAAAATAAATAGTTTGTTTTTTGGGGGGTTGACCAGGAGTTGTGAGTTACAAAGCCATGTTTCAGTGGCTATTAAAGCTTCTTGACTAATTTTTGGAGATGCGCCAGGTTGTCTGATATGCATATGTGTATGGAGTCATCTGCATATTGCATTAGGGAGGAATGTTATGTGGATGTGTTGACAGTGTTGGGGAGAATGTTAAAGATGAAGGGACCAAGGATAGAGCCTTGTGGTTCATCAGTGGTGACTGGGAGGTATGGAGAGAGAGTGTAGTGCCGTTTTACTAAATGATACCTACTGAACAAGTAGCTTTTGAACCACAGAAGCATAAGCTGAGGTAGACCTAGTAAGGACATTTGAAATATAACTTTTCCATAGCAAAGGCTTTAAGCAAGTCTAGATGTAAAAAGGAGAGTAGTTTGCCATTATCTCTAGCTTTATTGACAGTATCTATAAAGGTTACAAGGGCAGTGTTAGTAGTATGGGAGGGATGGAAGTTATGTTGTGTGGGGGACAGGAATTCTTCTAGCAGGAAATAGTTTAGCAATGGTTTATGCTTTCTTTTGGATTATTATAATAATATTATAGATACATATTTGCAGTTACACATACCAAATACCTCAATTATGCAACCTACCTATAGTTTATTTTTTAACCCTATATTTAATATGATCAAAAATATTACAAACTTAATATTTACTATAGAACTATAGCCTTCCTGATGCTATCTGGTTAACCTACTCAGCCAGCTAGCCAGGCCTAAGCTTCTGTAGGTCATCATAGCTGTGATGACACTGGTGGCCATGGGTGATCCAATTCAGGGATGGCAGGTGCTCACCCAACTCCTGCCAGATGTCTATTTTTTTCCATTTGGAGTATCTTATCCACATACAAATCACTCAGAAGCACACCAGCTCAGAGCATAACCTCATGTCGTCATAGGTACTGCCATCATCTAAAGTGCCCATACCTGAATGAAGACAGTATGAACAGGACTGTGGTTCATAGGTTTAGAACCACTCCCCTTGGGATGTGATTTCAACTTAACCAAACTCATTTAACCAGAAGGGGCATTAGAAGAGGTACAGTTATTATTGTCAAGTTTGGTTTTACAAAAAATGCTTTGTTATCCACATGTTTTCTAAAAGAATATATTCACATTCCATTTATATGGTGGCTAAAGTTTTTAGTGAAATATTTTTTTTTATCTTACTTATAAGTGCTACTGCTGTTGTGTAGTGCTTTTGCTACCTTTTCAAAGTATTATTCCTGTATGTCATTTTTACGTTCCTCATACAGTATATCAACAGTATTAATGCTCCTTTTTTGGGGGAGGGTGCTTTTGCAGAATTAAATATTTGTGCATGTATGTGTGCATGTGGGTTTACCAACTTTTAGTAAAGACTGACGCCCAGATTCTCGATGCCTTGCACGGCATGCATGATTAGTGCAGAAGACCTAGCAGGCAATATGTCTGCCATGCGATCCAGGAACAGCCTGCATGGGTGTGCATGAGAGCTCCTGCATTAATCATGCACGGACTAAGCCCTGTTATACAAATCATCTCATTTGCAGGAGAAAGTCATACAAATGAGATTATTTTGTAATCCAGGAAGCATGCAATAATCCGTGCAAGACAAGTGCTATCTGCAGAAATGTACTCAGTGAGCAACCTAGTACATTTCTGCAAAATCAAAAACGGAGCTATGTCAGCTCCAAATAAAGGCTGCATATCATTGAGGAAGCATGCCAATGGCCAAGTATAAGGCCATTGACATTGCAAAAAAAAAAAAAAAACAACTTTTATTTTTTTTTCGCAGATCTCAGCTGTTTAAGCATAGGGCAGCGGCACACAAACAGGATTGGGGGAAAATAATAAAATAAACCTAAAATAAGCATTCTAACTAAAATCAGTATTCTGCTATGCAAGTCAATGGCAGGCAGAAGACAACCTGGCCAGGGTGTAGTGGTTGCTAAGAGGGGAGACTCAGTGTGAGACATGCAACTATGCATTAGCAGGCAATCCTATGCAAATGAGGGGAAGGATAGTGAATCCCAGTTTTCCCCAGCATGTGAGGCAGGTCCTGAAAATGTAAGAGTATGATTAGCTGGGTGCAAGACTAAGATATAGGTGACATCATCGGGGTGTGTGTCAGGCATACCGAAAGTGGATTGGAGCCCTGTGGCTCGGGATTGCTCCTAGCTTAGCATAACTATGGTAGGGGGTGTGTCTAAACCTGCCTATCACTCTTCACAAAGCCTAAGCAGGTGTGCACGCCGTGCATTGGGTTTTAAAGAAAAAAAAAAGTAAACCAGGAAATAGCAGCACTGTGCACATTTGAGCACTCTGTTTGTGCAGTGCACGCCTGGCCTTAAACAGGAAGGCAATGGAAATGGAAAACAGCAGTAGGAAGGTAATCAAGGAGAACTAGATTAGCTGGCAGGTGAAATGTATCAGAATCAGCCAATTACACAGGCAGCAGACCAGCCCAGCCCAGAACACTGTTTTTTCCCACACTCTACACCACCGGTGTATACAAGCAGGGAAATTTTAACAAACAAACTTACAAAATGAGAAGGGCTGCAGCAGGCAACATAGAACAACATGTGCAAGAGGCTGAGGATGGTGAGGATGTGAATGCTGCTGAACAACCCACAGTGAGGAGATGGGGAAGAGTGTACAGACCCAGGGCAACCTACCAGGGGCTACATGAGCTGGAGATAGTGGAGCACTATAGGGTGGACAGAAACCTCCTACAGCAAATTGTTGAGCTGTGCCGGCCACACCTGACCCACCAAACTGACCGAGGGAAACTCATCCCAGTGGATATCAAGGTATGTGTAGGCCTAGGTATACTAGCCACAGGTACCTCCCAAAGCACAACTGAGGATATCATGGGGATCTCACAGGCATCAGCATCCAGAGAATTCCACCAGTTCCTGGATGCCATGTCAGCACATGCCAGTGAGCATGTATATTTCCTCAACACACATGAGGTGTTGACCAGCAATATGCATCTCTTCCACCAAATAGCAGAATGACCTGGGGTGGTGGGTGCTATATTCTGCATGCACATATGCATCAAAGCACCACCTGGTGAGCAGGGTAGGGCCTACATCAACCACAGGGGCATCACCTCCATCAACTGCCAGGTCGTATGTGATGCCCAGGGCATTATAATGAATGAGTGTGCTGGCTGCCTTGGAAGCTATGATGATTCACACATATGGCATCTGACACAGCTGTACCAGAGATTTTCCAAAGGGGACATCTCCTACGGTCATCTAGTGAGGGATGCTGGGTACACACTGGAGCCGTGGCTGATGACACCCATCAGAAATGCACACACACCTGAATAACAATGCCATAATGAGGCACACGCACAGGCCTGACATATAATAGTGCATGTGTTTGGGATGCTCAGGTCACGGTTCTGGTGTCTGGACACATCCAGTGGAGCCTTGCAGTATGCACCAGCTACATGTACCCAAATTGTTATGGTATGTGCTATGCTAAACAATATGATCCTGCGGAAACAGCTGCAGCAGAAACAGCATGGGGCAGATCCACACAGCCCCCCACCTATGACAAGGTCTGCAAAGGCACAGAGTGACTCAGAGGAGGAACAACCTGTGCCTGCCCCAGTAGGCAGAAGGAGGCATGCCCAGTATTCCCTGGCCTTGGCAAAGAGCCAACGTATAGCACATGCACTGACACAGTAGGGACCCAGGGAATGACACCTCTCTCTGACTCACACATACAGTAAAAGGGATGCCAAACATGACATTACCTGTGCTCAACCATGTATAGGGAGTGTGCTATGTGCATCTGACATAGGCAGCCCTCCAGCACCATCCACAAGTCTGGCACACCCTCAAGGTAAGTCAATCAACCTAATAATTGCCAAATGGAGTAGAATGTGTTGTTACCTGTAGCTCTGGTATGGATGTGAGCATGCAAGGGAATTGGGCGGCCGAACGTTATGGCAGCAGACAGTAGACACCCATAGTGGCACCATGGCATCTGTAGAACATACTGGAGTCACCATATTAGCCAGTACTACACAGGGTATCAAAACCAACTGCAGGAAATGGGCTGAGTGACATGTGTGTCTATAAGACTCACACATGCCAGTCAGGAAGGTTTACATACCCAGCAACAGTCTCAGCCAGCAGGACAGGTGTAGACAAACCCAAACAGAGCCTGGGCCATGGCCCCAGAATGATGGCTATGGTTAACCTCCCCCCAGGCCTACACTGACAGATACAGCAGGGCAGGCAGTGGGATATTAGTTCTGAAGGATATGAAGTCAGACAATAATATGGAGGGCAACCAAAGCCACGATTTGTGGTACACTGGTATGCCTCTAGTCAGCATGATAGTTAACAATACAGAATGAAATGGAGTACCTGACATACCAGTACAGTCATAGCAAATGTGTACATGTGTCACATGTGCCCCCCACATCCTACATAGTAATGTAATTACAGTCAGGTGTGCCCCCCAACCCTGTGTAGAAATGTAGAAATAGTCAGGCGTGCCCTCCCATCCTATATAGTAATGTAATAACAGTCAGGTGAGCCCCCACCACTCCTTTGTAGAAATGTAGAAACAGACAGGTGTGCCCCCCCCCCGCTATGCAGAAATGTAGTAACAGTCAAAGACAAATGATCAATGGATACCCTGCAGAGATAGCATGCTACCTGTCGGTGTACAACACATAGGTCACCACTACAGCACAAACTACCTGGACACGCTCCACACATTCAATACAGACGGCCATATTGGGCATGCTCACACACTTAAACACATGAAGGCCATGACTGCAAACATCAGTGGGCCAGACATTTCTGGCAGTTGCAGTTGTTAGTGCGGTCACTCATCAGTATGCACCACTCATGCCTTGCACACACAGTGGATAGGAATACAGACATATATGTAAGGACAACACACTATAATAAGCCAAAGGTAGATGTACATAGATGTGTGGAAGAGGGTGAATGTGACAAGGATCCATCCAGGCCTGTCCCACCCAGCACACAGCCAGAGGGCCCCAAACACATGAGGTGCAGATGTCACTCACTGCAGATACTAGCCACCAGTATCTGTCAGCATTACAGACTATGTGGTGCATGTGCCAGGTGTGCAACATGACTGTACAAGGAAGTAGTCATCTAGCAGCTGTATGCACGTACCTGTGACATATGACCTCATGTGTGCCTGCATGTGGTTTGTCAACCCCTAGATGAATGGGTTATGGCCCATGCACACCCCCCCATAGCCCTACTATGACAAGCCTGCTGAGGTCATCCAATGTGAGTTACACCTTTGGGAGAGTAGTAGCCCAATAATCTCAGTAGTGTGTCCTATAACTGTGTACTGATGTAGTGTGATAAAGTACTTAGATAGGAGTTCTAATTCCAGACTTGGTAATTGTGAGTGTGTGTGTTTGTATGCGTGTCTCTCCCTGTGTAGAGAGCAATGTGTTTTAGGGGACTCATATTCTTTACAATTCATATACCCAACTTTGCCAATGCTGCTGATGTCCCCGACCTAGAAATACACCTCTTGGAATGTTGTAACCCAATAATGTCCGTAGCATGTTCTGTAACTGCATACTGCTGTAGTGTGATAAAATACTTAAGTAGGAGTTCTCACCACAGACTTGGCAACTGTGTGTGTCTGTTTGTCTCTGACTGTGTAGAAAGCAATGCTTTTTAGGGTGCACACACACCTTACAATTCATATACTCAACTTTGGCAAGGCTGCTGATGTTATCCAATGTGATATACACCTCTGGGGATGGAGTACTCCATTAATCTCCATGGTGCATGCTCTAACTGTATGGTACTGTAGTATAATAAACTCGCTAGGTCAGAGTTCTATTCCCAAACATTGTAACTGTGAATGTTTGTGCGTGTTCCTTTGTCAGAGTAGGGAGCAATGTTTTTGAGGCCATTCACAAGCACTACAACCTCCATCACCCTACTTTGGTATATCTGCTCACATCATCAACTGTGAAAAACACCGTTGGGGTAAATGTATCTCAGTAAACTCCATGAAGCATGCTATAACTGTGAAATGCTGTAGTGTGATAAAATAGCTAAGTAAGTGTTCTAACCACAGACATGGCAGGTCTGTTTGTCTGTCTATGACTGTGCAGAGAGCACTGCTTTTTAGGGTGGTCACACTCCTTACAATTCATATACTCAACTTTGCCAAAGCTGCTGATGTCACCAACCTAGAAATACACCTCTGGGAAGGCTGTAACACAGTAATTTCTGTAGCGCATCCTGTAACTCTGTACTGCTGTAGTGTGATAAAGTAGCTAGGTAGGTGTTTTATCCCCAGACATGGCAATTGTGTGTGTGTCTGTCTCTAACTGAACAGAGAGCAGTACTTTTTAGGGTACTCACACTCCTTACAATTCATATACTCATCTTTGCCAAGGCTGCTGATGTCACCAACCTAGAAATACACCTCTGGGAAGATCGTAGTAATCTTTGTAGTGCATCCTGTAACTGCGTACTGCTGTAGTGTGATAAAATAGTTAGGTAGGTGTTATAACCGCAGACATGGCAATTGTGTGTGTGTGTGTCTGTCTCTAACTGTGTAGAAAACAATGCTTTTTAGGGTACTCACACTCCTTACAATTCATATACTCAACTTTGCCAAGGCGGCTGATGTCACCAACCTAGAAATACACCTCTGGGAAGGTTGTAGCCCAATAATCTCCATAGAGTGTCCTATAACTGTGTACTGCTGTAGTGTGGTAAAGTAGTTAGGTAGGTGCTCTAACCGCAGACATGGCAATTGTGTGTGTGTGTCTGTGTGTCTATCTCTGACTGTGTAGAAAGCAATGCTTTTTAGCGTACTCACACTCCTTACAAGTCATATACTCAACTTTGCCAAGGCTGCTGATGTCACTAACCTAGAAATACACCTTGGGGAAGGTTGTTGCCCAGTAATCCTTGTAGCTCGTCCGGTAACTGCGTACTGCTGGAGTGTGGCAGTTCTGGATGTTTTGTGTGTGTTCCAATGTCTGTGTACGGAGCAATGCAGTATAGGCTAAGTCACACGCAATACATTTGAAATGCCCTACTTTGGTAATCCTGCTGATGTCATCCATTGTGAAATACACCTTTGGGGAAGGCATTCTCTGGTATTGCTCATGGTGCATCCTATAACCATTGCAGCATGATATAGACTTCGGTCATGGGTTCTATACCCACACATGTCAGTTTTGGATATTTTGTGTGTGTCTCACTGTCTGTGTATTGAGCAATGCTTTTTAGGCTACTCACTCGCAGTACATTTGAAATGCCCTATTTTGGCACTCTTGCTGATGTCATTCCTTGCAAAATACACCTTTGGGGAAGGTGCTCTGTAGTAATCCCCATGGTGCATCCTATAACAGCTCCATGCTGTAGTGTGATATAGAACTCAGTCATGGATTCTGTACCCGCACATGTTGGCTGTGGATTTTTTGTGTGTGTCTCACTGTCTGTGTATTGAACAGTGCATTTTAGGCTACTCACTCACAGTACATTTGAAATGCCCTACTTTGGTAATCCTGTTGATGATATTCATTGTGAAATAGACCTTTGGGGAAAGAATATTCTAATAATGTTCATGGCACATGCTACAACTGCATAGTGCTATAGTGTAATAAACTAATTAGGTAGGAGTTCTACTCCCACGCATGACAGGTATGTGTGTGTGTTTGTAAATTGTATCCTGTGTAGAGGTGGTTGTGAGTGTGTGGCCATTGTGGAGTGGGTTTTGCATATTTCTCATATGATGACTCTACTATATATCACAATGTCAACCGTACTGGGATAACAGATGTTAAATAGGTGAGAAGCTGGGGTGCAAAGCCATACCCATACATGTGACATCAAGGCCAGATAATCACAGTTAGCAACCACAGTATTACTCAGAGCACACTCTTAACCCATGTCTCATACACACATACATGCCTAGGCAACAGCCAATATGTGGGTAGTACACTTCATATGGGTAGTACACTGCATATTGGCCACCAATAGTAACTATGGAGTTATATCAGTGGGCTACAAAGGGCATGTCACCCTGCCCATCTGTCCAATATGCACATACATGCAGGCAGTACACCTCCCCCATGTTCCTCAATGGACACCTGCACCACCTGTGATGCCTTCACATGTGACCCAGAAGAGACATACCATGCCTGACAATATGCCCTGTATGTACAGATGCCACTGACACCAGGGAATGCTGTTAGCATGCTATCAATGTAGGTGCAGTGTAAACCTGCTGCCCATTATTAGTACCAGCCACAGCTGAACAAGCCTGGCACATCTGATGATAATCTGTACTCACAACATGGGCCAGACACTCCAGGTACAGTTCCACATGTCACTGTACATGCATGTGGGAGGTGTGCACATCCTAGACACCATCCATGTCATGGAGTAGGGAACATGGCAGGGGATACACAGCATTGGCAACACACAATAGCCACCTAGGTGACTGGATGGGGGATACAATACCCACCTGTGTGGGCAAATGCAGAAATGACAGCCCTGAGCAACAATGCAGACCATTGTCATGTGGCCTGATGCCAAGGTATAACCATCACCTACCATTGTATAGCCTGCTGGCACAGTTGACCACCACACACCCATGCAGACATGCACCCATGCATGTCAGTACTGGTACCCAGTGTATTCGTGTGTGTGTTGTATGGTGCGTATGTCCATATCCACACTCACTACAACCCCCCTGGGCATACTGAAGCATGCTGTCTGATGTCTGACACCTCCTCATAATCTTTGCCCATACAACCTCCGTATGACCTGTGTGGTGCATGTGATATCTGCGCATTGATGTGTTGTGGCTATCCCACAAGTGATGAGTTGTACTCCTGGCCCTGCAAAGTGCGTCAATGTGTGTGCATCCCTGTGAGAATGTGGCTGTGTTGACGCTGGCACCTGTTCATGTGGACAAGCATGTTTATGTCACCTACTGTATATCTACTGTATCCCTGTTGCAGATGTCACTCACCATCACATATATGTTCTGAGTGCTCCACAGTTGATGACCCATGTGGCGCGTCCGATAACTGCATCGAGCTGTGAAAGTACTACATAGTTGTAAGGGGTTTGATACCCTTTGCTGGTAGGTGTGTGACACAAACATGCTTCTGTTTTACTCTCCCACGACTCCCTGACATGTATTTGCCTCTGTCTGTCTCCCCCACTCTCTCTCTGGTGGATGTGGAGACCCACACCAGCTTTGCTTAGGCAGCAGCATGTGTATTTTAAGTGATGCTCATGATCAGCTGATGACCTCTGCATGAATTGCAACCCTCCCTTAGCTGATTGCATGTCGAACATAGCCAATTGCATGGAAACGCACTCCAATATCATGGTGGTGTTGGCCCTTTTCATTCACTGTGAGCAGGAACTATATCTGTTGTTTGGCAAACAGCATCTCAGATGGATTGGGGATTTACCTTTAACAACGTACACTGTGGAAAGAGGGCAGGAAACCGGAGGGTGATGTGCCTGACCTGACTACAGACTGAAAGTGCTGCTATACTGCATTTGGAGTAATGTTGGTTTAACAGTGTTTGGATATGTCTGTCGTATATGTCGCAATACCTGCCATGTCAGTTCTATGTATACGAGGAATCCCCATCTGAAGGGTCATCTGCAGACTGGGCAGTGTTGTGCCTTTGGTTTCATGTGTTAGCCATGTAGTATCTATCTGTGGAATGCAGAAGGTAGTGTGAGGATTGCAGTCTGTAGATGGTGAAGGCTGTGACAGTTACTTACTTCATATCCCTCATAGGGCATATGTTGTAACAAACCCTGTTACAATGGTAAATATATGAGGTTATCACAGCAACATGTCTATATTGGCCCTGTGTATGTACTGCCAGCCACACCTCTGTCAACCTTTGTACATGTCGTGCATGAAGTGGTGCATATGTGCTGTACACCATAAATAGTGTCATCATATCTGATAACAAGCCAGTCATATATCTGATTGCTACACATGCTATGTCCAGTAGGGATTATATTTCATGACATAACCTGGACATTCTGTGGATGTTTGTACAGTACTGAGGTCTGTGCAGTGATGGTGAATGCCGTCAGTGTGTGTATTGTTAATATGTACTTTAGCCTGTGTACAGACTGTGGTAGATGTCATTGTTCTAGTTCCCCTTCTATCTGAAGTTGCCTGCTGCCCCACTGTATGGTACCATTTTGGAGTACATGTTTGTAGGGCCATATACACACATGTCCCATACCACAGACAGCCATCAGACAAAACTGTGTAGCAGCCCAGTATATGTAGGGTCATTCTGTGAGTGACACATATGAGGATTGTGTAGAATAGATAGTCCATATAATGTAATATTATGCTAGCTTACCATATGTGGCTGTGGCTGTGTTCACATTGGTTGTGGTTATGCACTTTCACAAAGGTGTATCTTACCCTGTGCTTTGACATGCCTGTTGAGCCTGGTATATATGCAGGTACATGTGCATTCCCCCATAGGAGATGTAGGCCAGTGTTGAGCCAGTCTGCCTGTAGACCATTGATATAGTGGACCTTTTTTCTGTTATTCCACATGACACTGGGTTATTATGGTTAGAGGAAGCACTTGCATCCAATTCCTTATCTAACAATAATGACAATTTTGTTATTTTGCAGCTTATGGAATTGGTGTTGCACAACAATTTCATTTATTTTTTCAGGGAGTTTACAACAGACCCTCAGGGTAGCGCGAGGGAGGCTAATTGTGCCCGACATATGCGGACATAATCCTGTCCATCTGGGAAAATATATGTTCAATAGCCCCCCTTTTAGTCAATATTGGGTGGCATATTACAGGTTCCTAGGCGATATTTGTATTTTCTGGACAGGATCTGACAGTCTACTTACAGACTTTATGGAATATTTAACTGGCACTACCAATTTCCTCACCTTTACATATCAGTTTACACGAAAGGGTGGAATATCTGGATGTCAAGCTTAGCATTAATAGTGAACATCAGTTTCAATCATCAGTGTATAGGAAGCCAACGTTTCCAATAGTTATATACTATATGATAGTGCGATCCAGTATCAAAAAGAAAGGATTGTTAAAAGGCCAGTATGTCAGAATTTCCAGAATGACATCTAATGAAGAGGAGTTTTGAAGTGTGTGTGAACCTCATTTTTTTTCTAGATAGAGGGTATCCCAAAGACATGATACAGAATATATATGAACAGGTCAGAAAGGAAAGAACAGGCAGGTTTAGACCTATTTTGGGATTATTACATGGGGCTCCTCGGACATCACAGTTGGAATACAATCAAGCCTTCATCACACAATACAGTGCCAACTCTAGTAGAATAAGAGACATAATTAGAAATGGGAGAATGGGAAAGAGATCACTCACTGACTGGCTTTTTTTGGCATGGGAAGGAAAAGGCAGTTTTTTTAAAGGGCAGTAGTATATTAAGAACATATAGAAAAAATGCCCTTTCAATCTCACTCCTATAGATCCAGAAAAGGCACTTACAAATGTGGATCTTGTGCTCAGTGCTCATATATTGCACATTTAGAGGAAGTTTTTGGAAAAAAAAAAATCGACCATTAGAGCCAAAGGATTTTACAACTATAAGAGTCAAAGGGTTGTTTATCTGGCTAAGTGTAATCTATGCCCTGCATATTACGTGGGCAAGAGGCAGTCCCTAAAACGCAGAATATATGAGCACAATTATGATATACAAAGAGGGAACACCACCAATGCCCTGTTTAAACATACACACACATGTTCTAAAGCTAAATTTTTGTTTTTTGTTCTGGACAGTGTCCGATTGGACCCCAGGGGTGGACCATGGCAAACTATCTTAGAACAGAGAAACACACAACAAAATTTACCTTACCTGGAGGCTAACAAGGAACCTGGGCTCAACGACTATATATCTATTAAACCAGTACTAAAATTAAAAGCTGTTTCAATTTAGAAGGCGAGGCTATTAAGAACACCTCAGTTTCCCAAAATATATTAAAACCCCTTGTATAGTGTATTTTGATATATAAACATTTATTAGACAACATGATTGTTTTTATGTAAGTTTTATCTAGTAAAGACATTTTAGTAGGTTTTCTTTAAGTTTTAATTAGTGTATTAATTAGGTAATGGATGCTTGTATTTAAGGAGATGAACTAGCTGATTCATTGTCTGATGAAGTTTTACAATAAATCTGTGTTTTATGCTACTTTGAGTCTTGTGGATTCCATTGCATTCTACTGGACCTTGCTGGATATTTATTGGCTTCTACCTCTTCTCGGTGTTGGTTTGTGTTTCTAGTTTTGTTTCCCAGCACCTGCTTCAGTTTGTTGGATCTGCACAGTGCATTGTTACATGCCTAGCAGCTTAGTGTACTTAACCAGTGAGATGTCATGTGCAGATACTTGCCAGATGTACTGCTGCCTGGCCTCCCTTAACAGCCATGTATGTCAAACAGAGCAGTGGGATGCTGAACAGGTGTATGTCAATATCTAGTGGGTAGTATGTGTCCATTGCACCGCTGTACCAGCAGTCATTCTCTGTCAGGCCAGACAGGAGTGTGTGAATGCAAAAACTATGGTGACAAATGTATAGCAGTCGTTATGTGTTATACCCATCTACATGGCTGTCTACATCCATATTGTCAGGCCTGGTACACATGTTGTGCACTAAGGGATTAGGTGTATACCTCTGGACTGTATAGGGTGTGTCTGAAGTTCCACATATATTGGCCAATATCTCTGCTGCACTCCACAGGGGCATTACATGCTAGCGGCTGTACTTTACAATGATTTCCTAAGGATGTCTGTCAGTAGCCAATGGCACACATGTTATAAGCAGATGTGATCTTCCACACACACCATGTCTGTGAAGACAATCCCAATGACAGTAGCAATAGTGAAATAATATACTTGCTATACTTACCGGACATACCCTTGCACTACAACATTGGGACTATAGGGGCTGGGGTAGGGCTGCACTCCATGTCCAGGACATATGGTGGAAATATATATACATGTAGTTATCCAGATAGCCATATATATATATATATATATATATATATATATATATATATATATATATATATATATATGATTACACATGTGTACTACTTTCAATTACCACTGTCATGGCAACCACCCACTATAAATCCCTACAGCATGTGGGTGTGGTCCCTTTACATTTCCTGTGTGATGGACATCCTTCCTGTGTGTGGGCATCAGTGTTACAGAAAACAGGTAGCAATACCTCTTACAGGAGAACCTGCACACTCAGGGTGGCCACATATTTGTAGGAGGATCAGGAACTACAAACAGATTGTGAGTAGAGTTGTGTTATGCTTTATATAGTACTGGTGTTACAGGGTGTGTGTGTACATACTAGTTTACCTTAGAATGCAGTCTGTCTGCATAACTCACTACTGTGGGCCTATCCTCTTGCTGGACAGAGGTATGCCTATCATGTGTTGTCCGTCCACCACACAGGTCCTGTGGCAGATATTACACTGGCAGTGTGTGTGAGTGCTATCAGTACATGGCTACATTCATTTCTGTTTCTAACCTCAATTCCCTGACTAAGGGTATGTTGCAGACTATCCTGTAACACCAGCAACTTGCTTAGTGCATGGCAACAGTGTTCCACATATGTGCCTGTGTTCTAGCCTCTGTCTTCCATCTACATACCAAGTTTTGCACATATGTCATGCTGTTGGGGGTTGTTCTGTAGTGGGCTGTGGGTATCTCACACTGCCATTGCTGCCATTAGTCCACTTCTGTTGTATCCCCCACATATACAGTGGGGCTGGGGCCATATATGTGTGGGCATCACCTACACAATACATGTGTGTCCTTATGCACTCCAGAGGCCAGTGTATGTAACAGTGGTATATGGCCCTGTATTATTGAGTCCAGGTGGGGAACACCATAAATGACCTAGGCTGTTACAAAATGTGGGGGTATCAGGAGTGAGCTGCCGCAAGGTATCTGGATGTACAGTACCGTATACTTCACCTATATTTACATTACTTACATGAACTGTGGTACTGCAAGCCTACTGCCTCCTGCCATACAGACTGTTCTATTTGTTGGTGTGCTCGTGATGGTGTCAGTTATGCCTTGTTATGTGATCACATAATGTTTTTACCACCTACTGAGTTTGTACAGAGTGTAGATAGAGGCGGAGGAACTACACACCTGCAGTACATACTGTTGATTGTTTGGTATCCTGTGGCCCAGTCTGTGTTCATTGTTGTACAATTTGAAGGGCTTGGCATGGACAGCAACAGCTGTGAACCTTTCTAGACTACTGTATTAGTGTAACTGTTTCACAGTTGCAGTACTCTGTTTATATGGTTGTCAGTGTCTGAACAGCTATATAACATGGCATATAGAACTGTAATAGTACACAATTTAAGGTTTCCCATTTCTGCAAACCTGTGTGTGGTGTCTTTACACAGGATGAGCCCAACAATACTCGTGGTAATTTACCAAAAACTGTCCATGAAGAGGCAAATGTTGTCGGTAACCTGACAGCCTTGATTCAGGTTCTTATGGGTCGAGCGGACATTTTAACACAATGGATGGAAAAATTAACTACAAGTACCAACTTAGTAAGCACTGGGTCTGAAGAGCCAGTTCTTTGTTCAACTAGTACGAACGTTCAACAATCGTCAGCTCCAAACAACCATATGCCTGCTAGTGGCCACAACGGGCTTGGTATACAAAATACATCAGGAAGTCATACCCCATCAAGGTTACCTATAGCTGAGCGAGGTGGAGAGAACCAAAGGCAACAGATTCGTACCTCCAACTGTGACAATAATACTAATGTATATGAAACTGCTCCAACTATTGGGAACTTTTTAACTAAAGAGAACTTTTTTGAAGATAGTTGGTCATCAGACTTTACCCCTTCTACAACATCTTTGGTGAGTAACATTACTATACACATTAATGAGTTTATCAAAAACTTTTTCGCTGTAGGAAACTACAGCTGGAAATTTCATATCTTGATGAATGCCTTAAAAAACAAATCATACCTAAAGGGCTTAGGCAGTGGAGGTACCCTGTCGGACTGATCGCGGGGTCCGACTTCCATCACGAATTGCTAGAATTATTCGACAGACAAGGATTTGACTTCATTAGGAGTTTAATTTATTATAAAGTTGAAGTTACTGTTTTAAAAACTCAATTGGAAATATTAGAACAGTCGATTAAGTCTAACATTGACTTCCCTCGCTACAAGTATGATTATTTGAGAATTTTCAATAGCATCGAAGCTACTGTGCTAAAGCTAACTAACAACAAAAAGAAAAAAGATTGCGAGGGATGTGCAACAGTATAAGAGTTGCAAAGCCTACCCTCCACCCCCTTTAGTTTTTACTGGCGTTGTTCGTGATATTGATGACAACAATGAAGGAGATAATTCTAACATCCCCTTGGGACCAGAAACTGAACCTCGCAGAAGTGATCGTATTAGGAATAATAACAGCAGAGATGGCTCTAATACTGTTAAAGGGGTGACTCACCAAAGAGATAACAGTAACAATACTAATTCACCACATAACAATTTCCAACAGGGTTTTCAGGTTCACCAGCCAAATCAGATGAACCAACTAAGGACTGTCGCGAACTCGAAACAGAAAAGTCCGAGGAACAGGAAAAATCAAAGAAGGAACTAGTGAATGATGAAACTCTAAGTCCACAAATATGTTCTAACTCTGGAGATGACTTTTTTGTTTATAACTATACTGACTTAAGTATCCCACAGGACATCATTGACTTTTTTGCATTAGGGTTAACTTTTGTTCTGGACTCCTATATGAATTTGGTCAACACCATAGTTGACCTTAAGTTATTTGTTAGGAAGATCAACCTCAATGCCCTATTGGGGCCAGGTTCTACTGTTAGTAATCCATTAAGAGTCTCTAGCCTTTTTAACCCTCCCCTTCACCCAAATATACTTGCTTTTGAAAAAATGTGTGAATTAGATTTTAGAGCTGTAAACACACTCAGGTCTAATCATCAAAAGAGGGGCCATAACATCAACAAAAGCGAACTGGATTTCATTAAGCTTTTGAAAGATTGTAAAATAAGGGCTATGAAACCAGACAAAGGTGGAGGGTTGGTTTTTATGCATTATGGTACTTCTATTAACAACATGATGAAACAGTTGGATACTGCAGTTTATCAATCAGTTAGTATCAACAAGGTTAATATGGCGTACAAAAAAATCAGAGGGATTTTGGATGACTTGTTCCTTGAGAGTTCCATTGACATTGAAGTATACAAATATTTAACAATGTCTGCTCCCAGATTGCCGTCACTTTTTGGTGCACCAAAAATTCATAAAAGAATTAGAGACCCCCTGTTTAGACCTATAGTCGATGGGAGAGGGTCCATTACATATAGTTGTGCCAAATATGTAGACGGCATCTTGAAGCCACTAATAGAGAAGGAGCACCAAATATGTAGAGACTCTTGGAGTTTCCTTAAAGAACTAGGGAACATCCCATTTCATCGAGAACACCAATTTTTAACAATTGATGTTCGAGATTTATACACAGTCATCCCAAAAACGTTAGGATTAGAATGGACTAGGGACTTCTTAAGTTCCAGGAATGTACAAGAAAGTGTAATATATGTTGTTGAAACTCTGTTGGGCATTGTTCTTTCTAACAACTTTATGTGGTTTGAAGGAAATATTTTTCTTCAAAAATCAGGGGTCGCAATGGGGTCCCCCTGTGGCAGACGTTTCGCCAATTGCATCATGGCGCACTGGGAGACCACCTTGTTGTTTCCTAACCCTTTGTTTAAGAATTATGTCGCTTGGTACACTCCGTACCAAGACGACATGTTTTTAATTTGGAAAGGTCCCCCAAGTTTGATACCAGAATTTATGGCTTCTATAACTACCCTAACTAATTTTTTAGACTGCACCTATGTTTTACATCCGGATTTTATCAACTTCCTGGATATTTCTATTTATAAAGATTACCATAACAGTAGGTTTAGAACTACCATATATAGGAAGTCGACCTATTCAAATTCATTCCTCCACTTTTCCAGCTCCCATCCCTACCATCAGAAAAGAGCGGTAGTCAAGGAACAGTTAGTTAGAGCTGCTAGAATGGTGTCAGAGGAGATTGATTTTATGAGTGAATGTCAGCTCCTGGAGAATATGTTTGTCAATAGGGGTTACCCCCTGTCATTAATTTCCATTATCTCTGCGGAGGTTATTACTAAAAGGCAAATGGGGCATTTTCAACCTCTATTAATAGCTAAGACAACTGCTGAAAACAACTCAGAGGCTAACCAGAGAACTCATTTACAAACAGAGTCCCACGAGTTTACTACCAGTTTCCTCTGTACATACAATCTTGACCATGCATTTATAAGAAACACCCTAAATAAAAACTGGGCCATTATAATGGAGGATAGTAGGTTGAACAACATTTTAGGTGATGTACCAAGGGTAGTTTTTAGACAAGGCCATAACTTGAAGTCACTTTTGGAATATTCTAGGAGGCCTCTGACAAACAAACATATGGGTATGACCTAGTGTGGGGCATGTCACCAATGTAGATATATCAACACCACATATCAATTTAAGATACGTGACAAATGGTATAAGGTCCAAGGTAGTTTTTCTTGTTATTCTAAAGGGGTAGTTTACTCCGCATGTTGCCTAAACTGTCCTTCTTTCTATATTGGAAAGACAGAAAGAAAGTTTAGGCAAAGGATTTACGAACATCACTACGCCATTAAAAGAAAAGATAAGAATAATGCCTTATTTAGGCATATAGAAGAATTTCCTGACCATAGCTTTAGGTTCAATGTATTAAATCAAGTACAGCCCGATGTTAAAGGGGGACCATGGCAAATTAAACTGGAGTTAGAGGAATTACTATGGCAAATTAGAACAGTAGCCTATTTACCTCCAGGTCTTAATGAAACAGTATCTATCAAATGTCTATTAAAATTAGCAGCTTTGAAGAGATGAGTTCCTTTATGTACAAGGAACCATCTTATGGTATGCCCTGTTGGTGGCCACTATCAAATAATATGAGAAATATGTGTTTTTTATCCACATTTGGTTTTGTCTTTATGGTTCTATTTTATTTGTGTAATGATATGCATTTTTTAGAAAAGAGTGGTCTAATTTTTTATGAAAACAATGATGTTAACCTAGTTATGGAGCTGACCATCAAGTATTAATCATTTGGCTTAACAACACTAATTTTAGTAATATAATATTTTTATGTTGTT
The DNA here is from genome assembly GCF_019279795.1 of Protopterus annectens. NCBI lineage: Eukaryota > Metazoa > Chordata > Ceratodontiformes > Protopteridae > Protopterus > Protopterus annectens. The sequence continues at coordinate 994,797,584 of NC_056730.1, forward strand.
TAAGCATTTGATAAGTCCCTATTTTAGGTATTGGTTTGCTTTAACAGAAGTGTGCGAAGCACTGATTGTTTAATTAGTTATTTAGTGTGGTATATATTTACACCCTAAATTTGTGTGACTGCTTGTCTGAAGAAGGAAACGTATTGGCGTTTCCGAAAGCGCTCACAACATTAAATATTTTTAGTTTTTAGCTCTTGCTTACTTTGCCATTTTTTCTGGTTTTAGTGGTGTCTTTCCTATCACCTCTCTATGGGTATATGTTGCAGGCAATGATTAACATTTGTATGGGTGGCCCATACAGTGTCCAGTTGTTCAGGTATTAACTGTAGGCATAGTGGCTGTTCCATATTGTGTGCACCTTATAAATATGTATCTTACTGTACATATATCTGCATGTGTATGTGTAGTCACATGTGTGCATATATATATATATATATATATATATATATATATATATATATATATATATATATATATATATATGTGTGTGTGTGTGTGTGTGTGTGTGTGTGTATATCTGTATCTGCATATCTGTGTCTGTGTATCTGTATCCAGGGGATGTTGATGGCTTCCACATATTATATTTCCTATGGGTGGCAGACTGTACTTGGTAGTGTATTGCATGTTGCACGTGTTTGGCTGTAGGGGGAATGCCTATTCGTATGAGACATATAGTGTGTGGGTCCTCTCAACCCCATTAACAGTGCATGTGGACATATGTGTATTTGTTAATCTGCCATTGGTATCTACAGATGTATGGCCATATATACCTATATAGATATATATATATGCTAACATATATATAACTATGTCGGTATATACCTGCATAGATATATATCTGTGTACACATATGTAATGTGCTGTGTATATGTAGACATATAGGTGCAGACACATATATGTCAATTTAGGCATATATGTGCATATATATTGATATATATGTATATAGTGTCAGAAATATATATATACATATGCACATATATAGATATGTTGTATCTGTTTAGATAATATAGTTACACACACAGACATCTAGGTGTTGGTATACATTCTCTGTACTGTTGCATGACAGGACTGGATGATATGTTTGTGAAAACATGGAATTTTTTTTGTATCTGTCATAATTTAGTGGTAAATTGCCCTGTCTAGGGTGTGCAGGGTCCTTGGGTTTGAGCCTTGCAAGAGCTGCTTATTTTGTTGCTGGGCAAAGCACGACCTAATGTATACAGAGTGATTAAGGCACTTTAAAGCAGTTGTAAGCAGGTTTGCATGGAGCTAAGCAGTGCCTACACAGGTTAAGCAATTTAGAAGCTAACTGAGTGTAAGACACTGTAACTGGAGGTTGGCAGTGCTAAGCTACTTGCAAATCAGCACAAACCCACTTATAACTGCTTTAAAGTGCCTTAATCACTCTGTATCCAACGGCCCATGTTCTGCCCAGCAACAAAATGAACAGCTCCTGCAAGGCTCGAAGCCAGGACCCTGCACGGCATACACAAAGTGATTTACCACTACTCCATCGCAGACATTCATTATCATAATATTTTCACATACATATCATCCAGCCCAAGTATTCAACACTACGGAGAATGTATTCCACCATGTAGATGTGTGTGTGTGTATATATATTTATATTTAAATGGATATGACATATCTATATATGCAGAAATAGCTATAGAAATTTATATATATATATATATATATATATATATATATATATATATATATATATATAGTAATATATATATATATATATATATATATATATATATATGCCAATATATACATATATACATAGATAATCATACATCTATAGATATATATGTATACATCCATATGTCCACATATATACAGCAATAAATATATATATATATATATATATATATATATATATATATATATATATATGTAAGCATATATATGATTCACCTTTCAAAGGGAGACAATCATGTCTCCAAAAGCTGGAAGGTCGAAAGTAAGTTTTCAATATTGCACAATCTTGGAACAAATGCATTGAATGTGCAATGAGCGAATGTCACAATACATTCACTCGTTGCAGATTTGGCATTTTGGGTACGGATGGCACTATAGTGGGGATGGGTAAAATGTCCCTTTCCCCACTGTAGTGTGAACTCGGAGTTAGAATATCAAAGTAGGGTGGTTGTGGGGGGCCCAGCCTCCTAGATGGGCATGATATGTATTCCAACTTGTAGTTCAAAAATCAAAGAAGCTGCTTTTCGATTTGCTGAGTTTTGAACTGCGATGCAATTAGAAAAAATGGATTGGTCCTCTCGGTTCAAAGAAAGGGCTGTTCAAAGAAATGATTGTCTCCCTTTCAAAGGTAAACACATATATAACTATATAGGTATATATGGACATACATCTGTAGATGAAATTGGGAACATAACCACAACATATATGTCCACATGCACCATTGATGGGTTTGAGAGACCCAAACAACATACGTCTGGCATGGATAGGTATCCCCCCACAGCCAAACACTTCTGGCCTACAATACACTACCAACCTTAGCAGATCCCATAACCAGAACACTACACAACAAGGGCAGTACATGTTAACAGTACTCCATACCACCTGTAGGATGTCAGGCTGGCATTACTAACATACCATGCAGTGCAGTCAAGTGAAGTGTCATTCTTGGGGGAACCCCTTGGGCAGGCACAGTAAGTAGCTGGGATCCCTCATACAATCCAACAGGCCTACACCTGACAATGGATTCTCCAATGTTGGCAAGGATGACCACAAATCCACCATGTCAGCTGTGGACTACCTCCCAGAAGCAAGATGAGCCTGGTCTGCAGGGACATGGAACAGATCAACAATGAACCCATGGCCAATGTCACTGGTAATCTTAACACCCGGGCCCCGACAATGTTGGACTTGTCAAAGGCAGAGAATACATCCTGAACCTGGCATACCTCCTTGATGCAATCATGAAAGGTATAGATGACTTTTAGGAGGTGCACACAGTCTATGTAGATCATAGCAGGCTTTTGTACCCCAACCCACATGTAGGAATGTGTGTCGATGTAAAGGTATCTAACTCCATTCATAGAATATGTTTCCCCCAGGACTTCTTGGCAAATGCCAACATTCCACAGGCGCCATCCCATGAACATACAGTCCTTGACAGGTCATAGATATGTTAATACACTTCTCCACACTGTAGAGGTTTGCCGTACTACTGGGGTTGCTATAACTCACTGGGTGTGGCTGTTGTGGACACATCCACCATCATTGCAGTTACTTTTGCATCTATCCCCCCACATAGCTGTCTGTAATACTGTACAGTGTATGTTAACAGGTTGATAGTTGTTGCTTACACCATTCACAGTAGTAGAGCACCTCACACCTTCCTAAGCGTAGGGCTATGCCACCGGCATTGGCACACCCATTTTACTGAGGTGAGGATCGCAGTAAAGTGGGGAAAGGGACATACACCTTGCTGTTAGCATGTTCAGTATCATCCAAATTGCAGACTGCATATATACCAATGTGTGGTTGTGCCTCTCCTGTCTTGTTGGGATTACATCGGCAACAGATGTGTTACCTGCATGGGGACATACCTCCATGTGTACAGTCTTGTATCTGTACTGCATCCAAACCAAAGGCTCTGTGTGTTGTACCCAGCCATGTCATGTGTACCACCCACTACACTTACTGGTGTCCACTGTAAAAGGCCTGCTGACACCACTACACCCATCAATCATGTGATACATGGACAACCACAACACAATCAGAATACATAATGGTGAAAACAATACAACATTGTTAATTACAGCTATAATGCATCATGGCCGCACAGCTACACCTTCCAAGATATTAGAATTTCACTTTACTGTTGACAACATGCTACACAGCATTCCATTGCTACACTGTTTACAGTCACCCTGTGCATCAGCACCATTTTAGCCTCTCCCTGCATTAATGTTATGGATGACAGGATGCAGCACAGTTATCATCATATGCACAGGGTGTGTTGTTGGTTTGCCAGAGGCCTAGGCTGAGCCATACAATTGACAATGTGTGTGTGTGTGTGTGTGTGTGTGTGTGTGTGTGTGTTGTGTGTGTGTGTGCATGCGTGAGGGGCTGAGTACTGTTATGGGCCAATGATGATGTTGTGTGTGCAGGTATGTGGTTGCCCTAGGTTTGTTGTTTATGTGTGTGTATGTGTGTGTCTGCATGCACACAGTTCCACCATGTGGCTGCCCTATACGGGGATTTGTGAGACAGCTGCAGACTGTACCTGGCAGGGTTTACAGTTCACCATCACGGACACGGGACTTGTGCCTGTCAGGGGTGCCATAGGCAGTATCAGGTACAAAGCCAGATTGGGTACTGTCCCCCGAGGTTGACAAACATCCACTGGATCCAGGTCCCTCCTGGGGCTGGCCAGGGCCACATGCACATGGTCTGCTATGATGGTCTGTGGACAGCACCCCCCACAGTGCTGGGGCTGGTTCAGCCACTACTGGAGCAGCTGTGACTGGTGGGATGTCCACAGCAACCTCCAGCTGCTGATGTTGCTGGCATATGTCTATGTGGCCATCGCAACCATCCTTCCCTGTCCTGACACATGGACATGACATTGCTGATGAGATCCAATGTCTCATCCCACTGTCTATCCTTGACCTCGGTGCAATTACGAATGGCACCTGCTAGGTCATAGATGCTGTCAATTACAGAGGTGTAATGAGCCCTCTGCACCCTGAGACCCTGTCTGGTGTACCATTCCTTTCATGCCTGTGCCTCCATGACAGCCTGGAACATGTGTGTGGTAGATATAGATGTGGCACATCTGCCAGGGGCATGATGACCAGAAGTGCTCCGAGGAGCACCCCTGAACATCTGCCTATGTGGTACCCCGCTGTACATCTGGCTATGGCTGCTGTATCCTGACACACATGCCATAAATACCACACTGCCCTGGCCAATGCCAACTGCAGACTGCCCCTCAGCTAAGGCCAACAGTGATGAGGTATGTAGGGGCAGTGTGACTGTGTGTGTGGATTGGGTGGATACTTGTGGGATGTCAATTGGTGAGCCGGCAGCAGCCCCTGATGGCCCTGCCTGTGCCTCAACACACCTATCCTCATGGTCACTGTCTGAATCAATGACATCAGATTCCCTGCGGGAGGGACCCAGCCCCACTTCACCACCTGTGAAGGGAAAACAAGGAACAGACTTTAAGACCTGTACATCACCACTAAATAGTACATACACACACAAACACACACACACACGTGTGCAGACATGGCCACACACACAGACATACACACATGTAGCTGACATACATGACAACCCATACACTCCACCAGACAGCACCTGCAGACAACTCCAGCACCCCTATAACAGACACAATAGCAGGTGATGGTGCAGTACAGTATCACACACAAAGCTGTAATTATACACATGTCAGCATGCAAGACATGGGGTGCTCAACAGCATGCAGTGCAACTGTAGTCAATCCCCATTACCAACATTATACATGGCTGTGATGCATGGCTTCTGTTAGTAGGTGATGGCCCTCCCCCTGGAACACACTGCACCCATGTCCAAAGCATTGCTGTGTATCTGTTCAGCACCCTGGCATGTATTGTGCACTATACCTCACAGGTGTACACACCATTGCAGGATGTGTATCTGTGTGTCAGTTATGTTTCCTCTGCTGCTCACAGCCTCTGTGTGTTTCTGGATTACATGTGGACACATGGTTTGTGAATGCCTGATGTGTATTCACAGATGTCATCATCAGTGATGCATGTATGAGTGATATAATACCATTAGACTGACGACAGACACAATGCACTGTACCTATGGTGAGTGTAGAGACCATTATTGACATGGCATTCTCTTCCATGACATGCCATAGTGCAACACTACTGTATATGGCAACAGTACACATAGCTGATATGTGACACATGACCTAGGCAGTCAATTGCATTACAAGCCGTATGTGTCAGTTGTTCAGATGCTGATTGGGATGCATACCATTTGTGGGTGCATATGTGTGCACACACATATCATGATGGTGTGTAGCAATAGCTGCTATGTGTACTACTGGGGTCACAATACCTGGCAGGGGTATAGTAGCATGGGTCATCATCATGAGCCAGAAGTTGGTCAGTTAGGCCTGCAAATGTTCCCCAAACCTGCATGTATGCATGCTAAACAAGTGCCCAGTCCTTGGAGGTCATACAGTACCATCACTAGTGCCGTGGAGTCAGGGTTATGTCTGCCACACTTCATGACCTTGACTGTGTGCAGATGCAGCCCTTCTCGGTGGGTTTGTCTCTCAACTCCAGTGGACTGTTGTGTTTCAGGATGTCACACCCTCACCATCTCCTGCTACATTGCAAATGCTTGGCATCTGTGGCCTACACATGTGTCATATTGCAGTATCCCAAACTAGGAACACCATGTGTACTGGCATATTCCCCGCCAATGCAATGCAAACATGCAGGTGTACAGTGGCACCAGCATTGTACAGATGGGGGTGTCATCCCTGGATTGGGGTGAGGTGTGGATTGTGCAGCACATGCATCATAACTGCAACTTCCTGGACTTCCCCATCATGGTGCTTGTACATCAGAACACATTGCAACACATGGCTTTGGCAATGTCCAACCATTATGCAGGTCATATCTGTATTGAGCACTGGCTGATGTTGCCTGTGGTACACATAGGTTCATAGGTGAGCACTGGTCTATTGGTCCTGGGGCCTACATAAGCCTAGCCACAGGGGTTTCCAGCCATGCACCACCCAATAATGTTATTCCTATCTGCCCCTGTATATCTGTGGCACAGACATACTACCCAGGGTGAATTCCCCATTTCCCATCCAGTTGTCAAGTGTTTTTGTAAAGAGGGCCAATGAGTAGCATTGCCTGACATGAATGTGTAGTCTGTTCCAGAGTGTGGGAATTCCCCAGGACAAGGCCCTATCCCTCCAGTATGTTCTGTGTAATGTGTTGATGAGGTTTAGGACACTGGAGCATGTGTTTGCAAAGGAAGTGGGATTTCTTTATGTGTAGCATGCTCAACTGCTCTGTGTATGACATAGCTGTGTATGTTAGGCAGATGTCAGCTGTGCCTGGGCAATGTGCATTGGAGTGGAGCCACAGTTGTCTGAGATGGTCTGTGTATTGCATATGTTTGAGGCTGGTAATTCCATTAGTGAGGTGTGTGCTCTGTCAGTGAACATGTACAGCATGCATTATGGATAGGTGTGTTAGATGTGTTCATGGCCTACACCTTAGCTATGACATGCACAGTGAATTGCCAAGCATAACCTTAAACCATACTAACTGGCATCTGGCCACTGCCTTGCTGGTATCCCAGAGGTACCTACATTGAGATGAGATAGAGTTGATATCAGTGGCCGCAGCTGTGACATTGCTACAGGGTGGGTGCGATATTACAGCAAAACAACAGCTGAAGTCCACAGTACTACAGATTATGCACAACTGATTATCAGTACTACACAGCAACAGACTCCACATCTCACATATGGATGATCTACCTCTACAGATGCATACACAACAGTGGTCTACTGATATGCCCTGGAACCTTACCTGCATGCTCCATGTCTGGTGTGTGGGTAGCACCCACCTCCATGACTGTATATGTCTGTAGCTCTTGTGGGCGGGCAGGTGCTACCAGGCTCATGAGTAGCTCCTCCACTCTGGTGAGGGGGAATGGATGTTACGGCCCCCGCCCTGTTGCAAGGTGGTCACCCCACACGGCAGCATCATGGCGACGTACATGGAGGAGCAGCTCACTAGAATGATGGCGGACCTGCTCATATGTACGGCTGTGCATCCCCACCTCATTCACCCTGCAAACCACATTGTTCCACATGGCGGTGCACTCATGCTGTTCATAGCTTGTCCTTGAAAACCGCAGCTGGTAGTGCTGGATGATGCTGGTGAGTATTATGTCATCCTCAGCAGCACTGTATGCTGGATTTCTTGGGTGGGCCATAGTCCCTGAAAGATATAAAGATGGAAATATGTCTGGTCAACTCATATGGCACATTTACCACAATACAATACACATATCAGTCTCCCGGCACCATATCAGCTCCAACTTAATGTTCACACAACACAAGTGGTATGTCTCCGGTTTATCTACCATTAGGACATATATTGTATTGTATAACACTTTCTGCTATGTGTTTATAGACATGCTCACTATGGGGACACTAGAGTTGCTGAGCTGTTACAGAGTATTTCACATGCATGCCATTGTCACTACCACTATTTTTCCACTTATGCATGTGGTATGCTTGCTATGTGATTGCTACACATCTGCCATTCTGTGTTATTGGGGATATCTATGCATGCTGTTGGGCATGTTCTGGGATTGTGTGGACTGCTACAACCCACATATGTTTCATGACAGTGACACAACAGTATGTGCAGGGGTTATTTGCCAGTAGGAACACCGCTGCCATCTAATATGGACATGTTACCAGTCCACATCACATTCGCAACCCACCATGGAACCTCATCATCTACTGTTCCGGCACTACCTTCATGTGGAACCACCTCAGGGGATGGTGCCCCCTCCATGGAGCACACACAGACATATGTCTGTCACCCACAGTTAGGTCCAGGGTCTGGTGCATAAGGAGCTCCTCAGAGACATGGGGTATGTAATACATCACCTGGAGACATGCAGTACACATACACAAGGTTAGACATGCATGTTCCTCCTGCTCAGCTCACAGCCCAGGCACCTTTATGATCATGTAGATGCTGTAGTGACTGTCTATGGGTGGGCACCATGTTCCCTTTGTTCCCATATGGGGGCTCAATGGCCTCCACATTCCAAATGAAACTACCCATCCACAGTGTTTAACCACCACGTGTCATATATCAGCCCTGTATGCTGTCTTGTTTGTCACCCAACCAAACCTACATACCAATATGTGCCTACTACCCTTCACCAACATATATATCCCACCTTCTCAAACAATTGCGATGTGCTCCCAACACGGGTTACACACCACATTCCACACTCCATTTTGCAGCCATATACTGGTGTGTAGATATGTTGTGTATTGATGTCTGATGTTCTCTCACACATGTCATGGCAGGGGACATGTATTGGCATATATATATATATATATATATATATATATATATATATATATATATATATATTTTTATATATGTGTGTGTGTGTGTGTGTGTGTGTATATATACCTATATGTGTCAGTATTATGTATATGTGTGTATGTGTCTGTTTGTATATATATATATATATATATATATATATATATATATATGTATACACACACACACACACACACACACACACACACACACACACACACACACACACACACACACATATATATATTTGTATGTATACATATATATAATAATAACATATCTTATATAATAATAATAATAATAATAACATATATTATATATATATATATATATATATATATATATATATATATATATATATATATATATATATATATATATATATATATATATATATATATATATATATTAAAGCTTCTGAGCCCCCCAAGCCTTTCTGTGTTGGAGGGAAGCCTTCTAGCTTATCAGTGGGAGTGTTAAGCATTAGGTAACCTGTCTACCACATAAGGAGTGGTTCTGGCACAGAATTTGTAGTTATTGGCCGTTTGGGCAGTCTTCCATCTCTCTCAACTTTCTGATTTGAAGGCCTACATTTGCACTTGTTTCTGTCCTGTAACTCCTGGGCCCATCTCATTTGCTCACTCAAAAAAAAAAAAATCTGCTTTTACTGTATTTGTGTTTCTTCCTACTTTATTTTGCTTTTGCGTCATCTTAAAAGTACTCAATTGTATTTATTACTGCTTAGTGTAACTCAATCTAAGCCTTTTAGTTTAAGCACTTGGGCTTCAGACCAGTTGTTTTACATTAAGAAGGATTGTGGTCTGCACTGTAGTGGCAGAACAGGTAGCTTACATCCTTCTAAGTTGGGAACTGCTGATTGAGGGCTCAGTGTTTGTTATTCTAAAAGTGTATTAATTCTGGTTTAAGCACTTGGGCTTCAGGCCAGTTTTTTTTACATTAAGAGAGTTCATGGTCTGCACTCTTGTGGGAGGAGAGGCTGGACTCTGCCCTTCTGAGCTGGGAATTTCTGGTTAAAGGCTTATAGTGCCTGAATATTTGAACTGCTTCTTACTGAAATTGGTACACCTTGTTTGCTGTAGCATAGACTAGATCCAGGCCTGCTGAATCTAGCTTTGTTTGTATAACTTGAGCACTAATACAGGCATCCTTTAAAGTATTCAATTGTATTTATTACTGCTTGGTAGTAACTTGATAAAAGTGTAGCTATCATTCTAAGTCTTTTGGATTAAGCACTTGGGCTTCAGACCAGTTCTTTTACATTAGGAAGGTTTGTGGCCTGCACTGTGGTGGCAGGACAGGTAGCTTACATCCTTCTAAGTTGGGAACTGCTGATTGAGGGCTCAGTGTCTGTTATTCTAAAAGTGTATTAGTTCTGGTTTAAGCACTTCAGTAGTTATTTTACATTAAGAAGGTTCGTGGTCTGCACTCTTGTGGGAGGAGAGGCTGGACCCTGCCCTTCTGTGTGGGGAATTTCTGGTTAAAGCATAATAGTGCCTGCATATTTGAACTGTTTCTTACTGAAATCGGTACACCTTGTTTGCTGTAGCATAGACTAGATCCAGGCCTGCTGAATCTAGTTTTGTTTGTATGCTTGTTGTTTGCTTGTTATTTCCCTGAAACGCTAATTCCACCTAAAACGCGGCTTTTCAGCGCTTCTGTGGATCCCTAGTGATATCTGCATTGCTTACTGTACTTATTTCCTTGTTTCACTTGAAAGAAAGTTACTGTTTGTCATTTTTGCATTTAAGTTACCTGTAACACATTGCATTTAAGTTACCTGGCACTTGCTCACTAAAGCAATTATATAAGTCAGCACTAAAAAATTAAAAGCACTACACCCTCACAAACTCCCCTTGAGTACCTTGTTCCCCATTGGCCCTTTTTTCAATTATAAAGGAATTCCCAGTACTATTCTAGCATGTCCAAAGGTCAGTTTTCAATCTCCTCTCCAGTCCAGCTGGTGAATCTGGGAATCTTGAGGCAATGTTACAACTGCCTCATGTACACAGACAACCCTCTCCTCCTCCCAACAAATTCCAACACATGTGAGAGATGCAACCATATAGCCAAACTGGAGGCTAAGCTCTCTCAACTCAGTACTGGCGCAACCAGTCTGGAGGAGAAGGAAACCACACTCACTACAATTCCAGCCTCACATAGACCTACCACGACAGCAAAAGAAACACATAAACACACAAAAACATACTCGGAGGCTCTAAATAAAAATCTGCCTAAGCAGCAGAGACCTCCAAAGCAGACACCCAAGCAACCGCTACCCCAAACAAAACACGTGCAACACATAGCTCACAAAGCCAGTGTGCAGAACAGTCACAGCCCTTAAGGCTAAACAACACACCTGATACACTTGTAATAGGTGACTCTATCATCAGGCACACTGACGTCCCGCTCACCAGGCTGAACAAGGAGAAGGTCACGGTGAGCTGCCTGTCGGGCGCTAGGATCCGCCACATAACACAAGCACTCAGGTCACTCCAAGGCAAGAACAAATATGACTCAGTCATTGTCCATGCTGGTGTGAATGACCTGAGATGTACCTCCCTGGACCACATGAAAAGAAACATAGAGGAGCTCTCTGAGCATGTAGCCCAGGCCGGTATGACCCTGACCTTGAGTAGCATCTTACCCTCACCAAGAATGATGCCACAATATGAAGACAAGATGATCAATTTCAACAATTGGCTTAAGTATTGGTGTCATTCAAAGGGGATCCAATGCCTGTCAGCCTGGGATGACATGCTTGACAAGCCACGATGCTTCACTAGGGATGGCTTGCACCTGTCACCCCTGGGCTTTCGGATATTGGCAAAGGCTCTTGCTACCCTCATAGTTCCTTTTTTAGGCAAGGCTCAAAAGACAACCCCACCTCCATAGGTATCACAAGGGATAAGAAACTAAGAGTAATGCTTCTCAACACCAGAAGTCTAAACCTCAAGATGCATGCACTCGAAACTCTCCTTAGCATGGAGAACATCGATATCTGTGCAGTAACAGAAACCTGGTTCAAGGCTCCCGAGAGCACCCCAGCACTACCAGGTTATACCTCATACCATGCTTTTTGGCCCCAAAACTTGGACCGAACCACAAAAGGAGGGGGAGTATCAATATTTGTCAAAGATACCCACACCTCCAGGTCGGTGGCAAAGCAAGAAGCATCAGAGACTATCCATGTGCAACTAACAGTGTGTAAAACTGCCTTCTAGTTTATAGCCTGCTACAGAACACCCTCCCAAACCCAGGAACCCCATTCGGCCTTTCTGAGAACACTGGAAAATATGAAGGTCTCTCCAAACACCATTATATTGGGCGACTTCAACTACCCAAACATAGACTGGGAGCATTACTCTAGCTCCAACACCCTAGCCCAAAGGTTCCTAGAATTTATAAACTCAAATGCTGTGGAACAACTTGTTACCACTCCCACAAGAGGGGAAAACATACTGGACCTGATCATCACCAACATGGGGACTCTATGCTCCAGACCAGAAGTGTATCCCTCACTGGTAAGATCAGACCATAAACTAATCTCACTGGATATTCACATCCCGACCCCACCCCCTGCCCAGAAAACCACAGTGAAAAACTTCTCTAAAGCAAATTTCACACTCCTCAAAACTGAGGTGGAATCCTTCAAAGCCCTGGGTCTGTGGAAAATACGGTCCAGACCACAGAATCCTTTATAAATGCATTCTATGAACACCTTCAGGAATGCATGGATCATGCAATCCCAAATAAAACCAAGACCCAATCCTCCAAAGGCAGACATCCTGTCTGGTGAACCCCAGCCATAAACAAACTATACAATAGAAGGAGGAAGCTACTACATGATAGAGCAAAATCCCAAAAAGGGAAGGCATCTCTGATCAGTATTAGCAAAAAACTACGGGCACTCATAAAATTGTCTAAGGCCAGCTTCGAGAGAAAAATTGCACAGGACACTAAGGATAATCACAAGGCTTTCTTTAGTTATGTTAGGAACCTGGGTGGGAATTCCCAGATATGCTCAGAATTAGTCCAAAATGACAAAAAATACACCAAACCCACAGACATTGCCAACATCCTAGCTGACAGTTTCAGCGCAAACTTCTCCCCCCCCTCCCCACCAAAAAGGAAAACATCTATCCCAGCAGAGTGCTGCCCCCCTGACATCTCAGATGCTCAGGTAAGAGCCGCCCTCTCCAAAGCAAAAAACACAGCCTCAATGGGACCAGATGGTGTCCCGGGCTGCGTCCTACATGAACTCCTAGAAGAGCTAAACCCAAACATAAAACTACTGTTCAATCTCAGCCTTACTACAGGATATGTACCCAAAAAGTGGCGTACAGAAACAGTGGTCCCACTCCACAAAGGTGGTGCCTCAATGGATCCTGGAAACTATCGCCCCATAAGCCTGACTAGCTTGGTCTGCAAAGCTATGGAAAGGATCATCATGGACCTCGTAAATAAAGATATTGGGGACCTACAGACACTGGATCCTACCCAGTTTGGTTTTGTTAAGGGCAGATCCTGCCTCTTAAACCTGGTTGATTTCTTTGAAACAGTCACCAAGGCCATTGACGAGGGGAAGGTGGTCCACACAGCCTACCTGGACCTCACAAAAGCCTTCGATACAATATCCCACTCAGGAATTATAGATAAGCTCACCAGCTTAAATATAAACCCCTATATCACTAGATGGGTTGCAAACTGGCTCAAGGACAGAACCCACGTAGTTAGAATTGCTGGAGCCATGTCAGACTCCAAACCGGTTACAAGTGGCATCCCACAAGGCTCAGTCCTGGGACCTCTCTTGTTCGGTATATATTTCTCGGAGGTACAGGCCAACACAGAAGGACTGTGGCTGACCAGGTTTGCAGATGACAGCAAACTGGGCACCATAATCGACTCTTCAGCCGACACAATCATCCTCCAAAAGGGCCTCATAGAAATAGGCAACTGGTGCCAGAGCCATGGCCTCAAGCTAAATGCCAAAAAGTGTATAGTCGTCCCCTTTTGCAAAAACAAAGTGCCCACAAATTACTACATAGGTGGTAATCCATTAAGTACAGAAGAAGTAATTAGGGACCTGGGGACCCAAGTTGATAGCAATCTCTCATTTGACAACCACGTGGCCAAAGTGGTTAGAAAAACATTTTATATAACCCACCTAATCATGAAAGGATTCACATCCAGATCAGGGGCGGTCATCGTGCCTCTTTACTCATCCCTCATCAGGTCCATAATTGAGTACAATGCCCCTTTTGGGATGTACCTTACCAGACACCTGCAGCAACTGGAAAGACCCCAAAAGTACCTCACCAAGAGGATCAAAGGGCTCAAACAGATGCCATATGCTGCCCGGTTAAAGAAACTCCAGCTCTACTCAGTGACATACCGCCTTCTGTGCCTGATGTATAAAGCCATGTCCAACCCGGAATTAATGGACATGCTGCACCTCAAAAAATCCAAATCCCATAGAGCTACGCACTCGAGAGACTTGCACCTCAGCATTGAAATAAATAGGACATGCTGGAGGGACAGATTCATAACCCAGAGGCTCCCTTCACTCTGGAATAAAATCCCAGTCCAGGTTAGGCAGAGTCCCTCATTGACTCTCTTCAAGAGGAATCTTGATGAGTGGATGGGAGATCGTAGGTTTACCCCGGGTATCACTTCTGTGTCACTGTTAGACAGAGGCACAGTATACTAACCTCAAAAAAGGGCATAGCAAAATTAATTTAAAATGGGTGGTGAAAGCCAAACACACTCTGGCTAGGCTTATAAATGCCCTAGGGCAGATAGCCTAGTATGAACCTATGAACCTATGAACATATTTATATATATATATATATATATATATATATATATATATATATATATATATATATATATATATACACACACTCACATATGTGCATATATTGGTAGATATATATATGTATAACTATCCAAGGTTCTGTGGATATACACAGCTGTGAATATGTATCATACATATATTTATCTGTATGTGGGGTGCATACAAACATCTGGTCCACACTTTTGTAACTCTCTTTACTTTACAGCTGAACTGTTCTGCCTTGCTGCAACACAAACAGGTGTCACATGTGTACACAGACTAACATTAGAGGGGTATATATGGTGACAGATTTTAGATAAGCATATTATACTGCTATGGCAGTTGGGCATGCTATGCTACACTTTAACATGACTGTCATGCAGGTGGTGTGGTGGTCTCACACCCATGTGTCTATCATGACAGTATTAATACTACCACCAGCCATTTGGCACAGTAATGTACAGAACACAGATATATTGGGTCACATCTTTGCCATTCACTGCTAATCTGCACAGTTGACAGGTATGCCCCACTGCCCACAGGGACAGACACTATTGTCCAGAGCAGTTATTGAGCAGAACATCATTACAGGAACAAGTACTGATGGCACATATAAATAATTTTGCATTATACATCCTATTATTCTATGCCATATACTACATGCAAGTAAATACATATCTGTTTCACATACCTTTTATGTTTTTTCTGCTGTAAAAAATCCCTAAGCTTTGTTACTTTTATTAAAGTTATTATGTTTTTTTCTTTCTCTCTCTCTCTCAGTCTCTCCAGTAGAGTGATTGGACTGGTTTGAATAGATTGCAGCATGCTTTTGTAGGTATTGCACATGATCAGATGATGACCTCTGCACCAGTCAGTGTCCACCAGTTGCTAATTGCATGCAGCCTGCTGTGTAGTACTTCAGATAACCACTGTCATTGCAACCCAGTACTATAAATTGCTGACTTCTGTGGGTGTTGTCCCTTCACCTTTCCAGTATGGATGACATCCTTCCTGTGTGTGGACATCAGTGTTACAGACAGCAGGGGAGGAATACCTCTTAAAGCAGAATGTGCAGACATAGGCCAAATACACATTTGGGTAAAGTTCCAGACCTACAGACAGTGAGAGTAGTGTTGTTGTGTGCATTGTATCTTGCTGGTCTTACAGGGTTTCTGTGTACATGGTACTTTTGCATGGAATGTTGTCTGTCTGCATAGCTGTCAACTGTGGGCCTATCCATATGATACCAAGAGGACTGGCTGTTAGATTTTGTCTGCACACCACACAGGTACTTTCCCAGATATATCAGTGGTATTCTGTCTGTTGAGTGCTATCAGTACATGGCTACATCCATTTGTATTTCAATGTCTTATTCCTGCATAAGGGTATGCTGCAAAAAATCCTGTAACACCAGCAATTTCCAGGGTGTGTAACAGCAATAATGTAAATATGGCCCTATGTTCCTGCCTCTTTCCTCCACATATATGCCAGTCTTTGTCCTGCTTTGATACAGAAAGGGGTTGTTAGGTAATGGCCTATCATTGTTTACTGCTAGCATTACTGCTATCATCCCAGTCATGTTATGGACTCCCACACCAACTGTTGATGAAAGTCCATATATATGGGGGCAACAGCTGTACAACACATATGTGCCCTTGTACATTCCAGAGGTCAGTGTGTGGTACACAGTGTTCCTTGCCCTTGTTTCACCTTGTATGTGGTGGAGGGGTTTCAATGCCATTAACATAGGCTGTGACACCTTTTCAGGGATATAAATGATAAGACAAGGGTCATTCAGTGTGTTAGTGAGATGTTAGGTTAAGCAATGTTATGTACGAGATACTGTGACATTAAAACAAGTGCTACATGTCCCCCCTAGGGCTTGACTACAGGGTGTAGTTGGAGGCTGATGAACTACATCTGTAATTGTTGATTGTTACTTATCTTGAAGGCAAATCCTGTGTCTACTGTTGTACTAATTGAAGGCCTTGGCCTGGACAGCATAGTATGGTATATATTCACATTGCTTGCCTCTACTGTTTTGTGTGGGCCTTGCATTTATCACTGATTACATATTTCAAAATATATGTGGTGTAAGTACTGGCATACATTCTTGTATAGTACACAAATAAAGGTTTTCTGTGTATGCATACCTCTGTGTCATGCCATGTCCTTTAAATTGTGGGTGGGTATATGTTTAATGTAAGTATTCTCATTTGTGAGAATGGTTGCCACACTGCACATTTCACAGGTGGCAGTTACAGGGCTTGTGGCTGAGGGATATACTTTGTAACCAGTACTTCCACACTACTTCTACATATGTATGGCTACTAATAACTTTTGTCTGTGTATATGTGTATGTACCTATATATATCTCATAGCTCTCTCTCTCTCTCTCTCTATATATATATATATATATATATATATATATATATATATATATATATATATATATATATATATATGTGTATATATATATATATATATATATATATATATATATATAGATATATATATATATATATATATATATATATATATATATATATATATATATATATATATATATATATATATATATATATATATATATATATATATATATATATTTATTTATTTATTTATATATATATATATATATATATATATATATATATATATATATATATATGTTGTGTCTTTCGGCTTTTCCCGGTTAGGGGTCACCACAGCAGAACTCCGGTCCGCTAATGATTGGCAGTTGATTTTTACGTGCCGAGTTGCCAGCCCTGATGCACAACCTTCAATGAAGGTATATACATATCTATATATATATATATATATATATATATATATATATACATATATATATATATATATATATATATATATATATATATATATATATATATATACATATGAACATATTTATGTATCTATATACAATTGATGTTATATGATTATTTGTGAGTCATACATACATATATATATATATATATATATATATATATATATATATATATATATTTATGTCTGTCTATCTGTCTACATTTACAGATATATATCTGTCCATATGTCCATGCATGTTCGGCTCATATTTTGGCCTGTACCTCATTCTCTTGGCAATTGACATGGATGATCGCAGCATTGAAGTCAGTAACTAGTGCCAACACTTTTGTGTTTCAGACTTCATCTCCTTCTATATATGTGTTTTAATACAAATAACTGTGTAACTAGCAACATTTTAAGTGTATTAAGCAGTAGTTGACATATATCCCTATTTGTACCCACATTGTGGCATACTTTGTCCAGACGTCTTGCATTAGCAGGTTGGTTGGTATGATTTTACACATTTCCTGTACTGTTGACTGAATGTGCTGGATGTTATGTTTGTGAAAACATCAGTTTACGTATATCTGCCATGGTTTAGTGGCAAATCACTTTGAGTATAGAGTGCAGGGTCCTGGGCTCGAGCCTTACAGAGACTGTTTATTTTGTTGCTGGGCAGAACACAGACCGTTGGATACAGAGTGATTAAGGCACTTTAAAGCAGTTGTAAGCGCTTAAGTTTGCACGGGTTTGCTTGAAGGTAAGTACTGCTAACCTCTGGTTACAGTTTTTTATACTCTGTTATCTTCTAAATTGCTTAACCTGTGTAGCATAGCTTACCCCCAAGTAAACAGGCTAAAACCCACTTACTGCTGCTTGAAAGTGCCTACTCCTACT
Organism: Protopterus annectens; assembly: GCF_019279795.1. Taxonomy (NCBI): domain Eukaryota; kingdom Metazoa; phylum Chordata; order Ceratodontiformes; family Protopteridae; genus Protopterus; species Protopterus annectens. Next base: position 994,816,277 of record NC_056730.1, read on the forward strand.
TACCCTCAAGCTAATTTCTTTAAAAGAAAAGAAAAAAGGGTTGATAGGAAAGTGGTAAAAGTGGGACACAGCTAGGGTAAGACAGTAGGGAAAATAGCTAGGCATGTGCTGAAGGGTGTAGGAAAGGTCCATAGCTGCGCATTTCTTCTACGGCAACAGTTGCACATATACACTGAATTTGGAGGTAGATTTGGACCCTCAAACCTCTGGGAGAGGGGTGAGGACAACATAAATTCAATGTGATGCCAATTAGACCACATTACATGTGCCCAGTGGACATGTGTGTGAAATGGACAGCTATGTATGGGGTGAGATTTTTTTGTGGGAACAGATTGCCCTTTTTTAGGTGAGAGTGGGATGTTGGTGTGGGGTAGTAGGTATATTTGGGGAGGTAGGTTGGGTGCATTATCAGACAAGACAAACAAGATGCATACAGGGGTGGTATATGACCCATGTCAGAGGTAAACACCTTGGACGGGGAGGGGTGTTTGGAAATTTTAAGCCCATGAGCCCCCAAATGAAAACAGTGGGACTGAGGTCCCTACCCATGGGCTGTCACCACTGCACCTTCACGGCCCCAAAGGTGGCTGTGCTGGGGGCTGTGTAGGAGGGTCCAGCTCACCCTCTTATTGCACCACTCAGCCCTCAAGCTGGCGTAGCTGGTCTCGAAACTCTAGATCAAGCTCCCTACGCACCATGGCCAGGACATGTCAGTGGGTGACAGGTTCCTCTCCATGCATGCTTACAGGGGCAGTGAGCCCCATCCCCTGCAGTGGTCCCACCTGAAGATGGCACAGGGCCAACAGAGGAGGAGGTCCCAGGCTGGGCCCCAGAAGTGCTGGTGCCTGATGCCATGGTCAGCTGAAGTGGGACAGGTGGGTCCGCTCAGACCGGCCTTCCCATACGAGCTATGTTGTAGCAGGTTTATGACAGATATGGGTTAGTAATAGTCAACAACATTCAGGATTAGTTATAACAGCATGCATAGGTATTCCCATTAACCCAAAACACCAGTTTAAAACAGTTGCAGAGCAAGCAGAACACATGCATATATGGATTAACAGTGGGCATTACAACAGCATGCAGGTTTCATTGATGGCAACAGGCCACCAATATGGGTGTATTTTAACATGGCACATGCATAGAAACAAATGTGAATATTTATAAACCATTGGGACATATGTCCCAATGAAAGTTAGGAGTGTACACATACCGATTGAGGTGTGTCGTTGGGTTATTTTACACATATGGTAGGGGTGAGAGAGAGAGTTCAATTAACAATTAATATAACCTTGCAGTTTTCACAACATTCTTAGTCACTGCAGTGATCTGTCCCTTACATGTATTATTACACTACCCAATTTCCTTACATTGTACACTGTTATGTTTACATATTATTATATACGTGAACTATGTCTTACATACAGGTGTGACAAGATGCAGGTGTTAATGCAACATATGTTGAGAACTGCTCTCATACACTTTGGGTGAGGTGCTAGAATGACAGGTTTGTTTTCATATACATTCTCTGACTATGTACTCATTTGACTATCAGTACATTTCTTGGATCATCACACTGATTTTTCCGGGGAACGGGGTTCCAGGCTGGTGATGTGGGCCATTTATCTGGGCATGCTAGACAGATTGGAACAGTTGTGGGGAATGAATATGCATACAACTTTTTATCTGAACATTCTAGCAAATTCTGTACAGTTGGGTGTAACTATGCATACAGCTTACTATCTGAACATTGTAACAAAATTTGTTCAATTGTGGGGTATGATTATGCATACAACTTACTAGCACTCCCGGGATTCAAACCCTTGCTGTGTGTGACAACAAAGTTATAATTAACATCACAATACACTGTGCCATCAGAGAATTGATAGGAAGCTTTCTACTGTTTTCTAGCTAAGTCTCCCTCACTTGTACAATATGACTGACCTCTTGGCACTTAGGTTCATACTAGGCTATCTGCTATCAAGTTAAACTTCCAACATTGTTATACAGAACTTCATACACATTTTATCTGCATACCACAGTGTGGGTAACACTGGTTAATACAACAGTACAATTTATAGTGTGCAACAGTTCAACAACATATGAAAGAAGAGTAAACAGAAGCACTCCAGGGGTTATACCTTTATTCACAGAATATTACACATTTACTTCTACTGGAACAACACTTTCTAAGGCTCTTATATTTATTTGTTATGACAGTACATGCAGACAAATACTAACCTGCCTCGCGATGCAACCTTTGCAACCTAGCATCATGGGCTTGCTGGTTTGCAGCCCACTCATCTGTAGCTGTCAGAGAAATACAGTGATATTTAGCCATACCTATCTATAGTATACACAAGCTAAGCAATTATTAACTACTTAGTAGAAGGAGTACTTACTCAGTACTGGGGCATTAGTCATCTGCCGAGACTCCTGGATCCACTGTTCCAGTACATCCCCCCTCTGCTGCTTCAGGTCAGTGTGGTGGTACCTGACCTGCTCACCAGTCCGAGGGATACCTGTGGCACTGGTGAGGTCATGGGCAAGACTGTCCCAGGCCTCTGTTTTATATTGCGAGCCCTGGTACTAGCCCTGCAGTAGTCTCTGCTCATGGTGTTTTACCAGGAGCCATACCATGAATTTTGACTCCTGGATGCCCCAGCGCTGTGCTCTAAATCAAGTGCCTTCACCCACACCAGTCATTCTGCATGCAGTAGTAAGCTACAATCAGTTAGGAGAAGTATTCCCACATGTGGGGTTCAAATATGGCCAATTTCCCACACTTTCTCATGATTGGCCAGTTTTGAAAAGGCTAAGCTATGGGCACACCTGCTTACATACGGTTGGCAATGCTTAAAGAGGTATACCACTAGGCAGATTGAATTGGCTCCCCCACACATTGCTTACACTTACTAAGTTGAGCTGTGCTGCGGTTATCATTGCTTAATAGTTAATTAGCACTAGATTTGCCTTTTGGCAGTGATTTATTCTTCATTACAAGTTGTGTGTGTGTCTGGTATCAGTGATTCATGTGTATATACACTGTATGAGGACCTGGGGACTTGTACACTTTATTACATAACACCTCAAATCTATGCTTACTACAGTACTCCAGTTCAGATATTTATGTTCTGTGGCAGGTTATACAACATCACACTGTACATAGATTCAGTTCACATGTTCGGTTTGAGTTTCCTGTGGTGAGGATTAGTTTGCTGATACCTCATTTATATGTATTGCTATGATGGCTTAGTGGTGAACTACTATGGTGTACAGGGTTCTGAGTTCGGGCCTTGCAGAAGCTGTTTATTTTGTTGCTAGGCAGAACACGGGCTGTTGGGTACATAGTGATTAAGACACTTTAAAGCAGTTATACGCTGGTATGTGCAGGTTTGCATGGAGCTAAGCAATGCTAAGCTCTGGTTACAGTTTCTTACACTCAGTTAGCTTCTACTTTGCTTAATTTGTGTAGGCAATGCTTACTCCCACACAAACACACTTAAACATGCTTACTAGTGCCTATATATGCTTACTACAGCTTATTTGTGCTTAAACCTGCTTACTAGTGCCTTATTCATTTTGACACTGACACTTCACATGTGCATTTAATGCAGTACTCCAGTTCACATTTAAATGTTATTTAGTAGGTTATACAGCAAAAAAAAAATGTTCATATACAGATTTTACATGGAAAATGGTATGTGCTGCAGTGGAACCTGAACCGGGAATGCCTGCTTGTTAGGCGGATGCTCTGATCACTACACTATTACTGTGATGCTTCATTTGCATATATCTCGCTTGTTATCCTCTTCAGCCTTTAAAGCTGCCTTAACCGTAGTTAAGCGATGGGCACACCCGCGCACCTACAGTTAGCTGTTCTCGGAGTTTAAAAAAAAAATACAGGGGGGTTCTTCCTTTTATTTTTATGTCCTGTTGCTGTTGTACACATGGGGGATTGTTGGTGGGATATGCAGACACAAATGAGTGGTCTTGCTCATTTATTTACACTTTCTGTTGCTCTGCTTTGCAGGGGCATGTTTATTCTGAGAGGTCTGCTCTCAACACGCTCCCTGCACTCGTCCACGCTCCATGTAGGATTAGGAGTTCAGGCAGTGAGCCTTCATTAATATGCATGATGTGCTGCCATCCTCCTCCTAAATGGCTGCTTCCGTTCAGGACTAGACTAGTCCTGCATGGAAGATTAGTGATTCCAGGGGTGAGACTTTAAGGTGATAAAGTATGCCAAAAGATGGGCAGGAATTATACTCCATGGTTGCACAAACTCACATGCATATGTCTCAGCCTTGCCTTCTCTAATCATGGCCAGCCGTGAGAATAACTGAGGTTATCCACATGTTCTTGTGGCATTCTGGGGGACACTGAGGAGTGCTGCTTACTGCCAACTTTCCCAGCACATTCACATAAACCAGAAGCCATGTTAATGGGTAGCCAAGACCTAATTATGTACATAAGTTGCCATATATATGTTCACATATTACTGTAACTCATAGATATAAGCACAAAAAGACCCAAGTTACATACAAAATGCATAATTAACCCTGAACTTACTTGAATATGTTTAACACCACCATATTAACACAAGACTACTCGAGTTAAGTGGCAGATGACTTAGGGAACCACAGACTTTTTCAAGTAAGAGAAGATAAATGTTGCAAATTAATATGTAACAGTTCAAAATTATGTAAGATTATTCAGTTCACTTCTAGAAATGTTTTGCTTTACTCACATGATGGGCATATTAAAAAGCTTTGATGAGTACTGTAAAGCTATAATTTGTAAGTAGAAAATCCTTACAACAGCAAAAGAAATGATTAGTGGTCACTGAGTAAATCATTTATTTTGTTGTCATTTAGTAATTGTACATACATGGTAGAAATGCAGTGATTTTATTGTGAAGTACTGAAGTGGCAAGGATGTTTTGTTGGCTCAACATGCATGTATGTTTACTGGGAGATTTCTGAGTCTCACTGATGAATGAAAAATTACACTACTGATTAAAAGATAGTGGTAAGGACTAGGGAAAGATGGATGTGTTAAACGGCTTGCCTTGAGTGTGCAAACATTACTTCAGCACAACTTTACTTGGCTGGACTGAGACTCTGCAGTTGTATATAATTATGAGGTTTGTGTCACCTAACTTTTTTTTGTGAGGATGGCAGGCATGCCTTCATTTGTTGTGTTATTTGACTGATGATTATATCAAGTTATTTTGTATGTGACTGTGGCACGTTTTTATGTGCAGTAATGATGCAAAACAGCACAGTAAAAGGATAACTTCAGCCATGAGGAAAACACATCCTCATGGCAACCGTTAGGACATATGGCAAATATCTGTTTGGTAAAGGGGGTTCCAAACAAGATGAGAGGGAAGAAGCCTGACATCAAGTTGTAGTGGACATTAGTGTAGTTGGTGGAAGGAACCAGACATTAATGCAGTGCAAGAAGGTGGCAAATGATATTACAAGGATGTATTAGAGCCAAGGCAAGGCAGAATACAATTGTCAATACCAGTATGGGGGGGCCTCCAACACTTATCACTTTAACACCAGATAAGGAGTACCTCCTGTCCATTAATGGGGGTTACTGTGACACAGAAAATGATGGAACTGGAATAACTAGAGGTAGTATGGACACTGTCTATTAACAATGTCTGCAACAGCAACAACTGTCTGCTCAGGAAGAATGCTATAAGAAGGGTAACATATATTTATATAAATAATAGAATCACATGACAATTATTATTGACAGGTGAACCTCCACATCTGCAAAGAATAACACTAATGGCAGTGTGCATGATAAGTGTCCCAAACATTTCCTTACTCAGCATACAGTAGTGCATGCTACTTTTTTATTGGTAATGTTTTCAAATAATTTTTACAGGGTCAGCAGTGGAAATAAATAGTTCCACTAAACCGATAAATATAAAGGACAGCAACAGCATGTCTGTTGAAGATGATGATGATGATGATGATGATGATAACATAGTTACAGTTATGAGGCAGCCTGAGGAAAGTGACATGCAGTCCCTAAGTTTAATGGCAGAATCTCACACCCCACATCATATTAGTGCCTGTGCAGAAAGTGACAGTGCATCACAAAGTCAAGGACATTCTGACATTATACTCCTGCTTATACAGGGAGAAATCCCCTGCACCTCTATGACATTATCTCCAAGCACAGATAAACACTTTCAAGATGACGGCAGACATTCAGACGTAAGAGCATCCACACTGATACCTTTACAAAGGGGAGCCAGAAACAGGATTTTATTACAGTTTCCCCAGGACATATGTAAAGCATTATCTGGCTAGCAGCAAATGTGCTGTGACATTGCTAAGGTTCAGTGCCCTTCAACAGAAAGTCAGCTCAAAATGGTCAGAATACTATAGGGTGTATATATATATATATATATATATATATATATATATATATATATATATATATATATATATACATATAAAGATTTCCAGCACTACATGGAAATGGGATAATGCCATGATCACACCGATGCATAATATGATGGCACACCAAGCAACAGTGACTGGATCCATTTATACAATATTTAAGACTTACCAGACTCAAGTAGGACTCGGCCTCCGAAGGAGAAGAGGATGGAGTACTGTCTTGAGACATGGATGCAGATCACATTAGACTACAAGTGCTTCTCAATAAAGTACTGTAATTAGTTGAAGAAACAAGCACAACAGATTTCATCAGGCCAGTGTTCACCTGTACCTAACAGATTCTCTCATTCAAGATCCAAGTCCTTCACATTCCCAGTCCTGATCCCACAACACTGTCATATCAGTGTCTGAAGGATCACCTTTATCAAATAGGTCACAACATTGGATCAGCTCACCTCCTCATTACAGCACTTCATCAAAATCACTTGCACCATCTCCTAGCATATCTTTAGGAGATGTGTATGACACATTTGACTTTGACCTACTGTGATTTAAGTGTGACATTTCTGTCACTTACATTTTGACCTTCACATTCACATGACAAGGGGACATAACTTATTAAACAAAAGTTAAAAATGGAGGGGGTAGGGATTTAGGAATAACTTTCAAATGTATAGATTTTATTCCTGTAATGGTACTTTTTAAGAGTTGATGGAACTGTAGAAAGAAAGCTGTATGTCATGACATAAGACTGCAGTGATTAAAACTATTAATGCTCTATGCACTACTATTGTTGCAGCTGGCAGTTACTATTGGTAATACACAACTATTCAGGGAAATAATAATAAGAAAATTAACATTAAAATGAATATCCAGACATGTAAACAAATACTGCTACCACTTCACACTCACCACTGCAAAAAATTATGATATTTTGTATAGGAGGCCACAAATTACTGTGTGTAACAAAATGAGATAATGTGGTGTGCAGTACCTCAATGGACAACATAGTTCAAACTGAGGAAACATTGCTTGATATAAAAAAAGCACAATATTAAAATTATGAATGCATTTTTAATTTATTTATTTATTTTTTTTCACAGATGTAAGAGTGTGAAATGCATTGTGGTAAGCTACAACAGGTAGGTGCATAGTGTAGTAGAATTAAGGCTGCTACCTACTAACGACTGCAGCTTTTCAATCAGCCTTTATTTATCTAGTGTGAGTCCGACCAAGTCATTTCACCAAACAAGGCTCCTGGACTACCCATGAAAGAGACACTTGTGTCCAATAGGCTGTCCTACAGTGTTAGCAAATTCATTATACATTTGTCTTTTGAATTCCTGCACCCACAGATAGCTGCTAATTAGTGCTTCACAATATGCTGTTTGATTATGAATGCCTTGTGCATCTGTTGTAGTTTAATGGATTGCCAGATGCAGTTTCATGTTGTCTGTTTTCAATGCAAGAATGGTTTGCTTTCTTCTATTTATCAAATGGCTGTCAGGCTGTCAATGTTTTTGCTATGAACATTTTAATAACAAGTTTAAATTAAATCCAAATCTCTGTGATCATTGTAAAAGTAAAAATGAAAATAGTATGCACACTGAAAGAGTTCAGCATTTTTTTATGGTAACTGGGGAGATACGGACAAGCTGTATGATATTGATATAGCTTCTGGGGGTCTGGGCAACTACTTTGCCCAGCTTCCTGTTTGACTATGATCCAACTCTGATTTTACTCATCAGAGACTGCATATGAGTATTTAGCCTCATATATAAGCTCTAGCTTGTTCTATTTCTATCTTTGAAACTAGGTAAAGGGGCAAGCCAAGAGAACTGTCTGGTTAAGTGACTTACTCAAAGTCACACAGTAACCAAATGGAGAGAGAAAGAATCAAACCATATATCACTGACTACAAGTCAGCAGCTTAGTATGAGTGCAGAGACTAACCCTGGGATTAAGGAAGGCCGGTTTTCCATGCAAGAACAGTGTAAGAGCTCCTGCACAGAAAATGGCCACTGAAAGATTCAGGATAGTGCTGTTTTCATGTGCACGAGTGGCCCTACACTGTTCTAGCATGGAAAACCGTACGGCATGCAAATCACCTCATGCAAATGAGGTGATTTAGTGATTCACCAAGCTGCCAAGTCTCCATGCTAGAACAGTGTCAGTGCACAGATGTATTCATAAACTGAGTACATTTCTGCAACTGACAAAACAAAGGCATGACAGCTCGTGAAATAACATGTATTATGTACATTAGACATGCCAATGGTGAAATATAAGGCCATTGGCATTAAAAAGTGATTAATGTTGTTGTTTTGTTTTTGGCTTTTCCCGGTAAGCGGTCTCCACAGCGGAACTCCGGTCTGCTAATGATTGGCAGTAGATTTTTATGGTGCCGAGTTGCCAGCCCGACGCCCAACCTTCAATAATTAATAATTATGAAAATTAAACTTTTTGTTTTGGCCAATCTTGGCTGTTTAAGCATAGGGCAGTGGCACGCAAACAGGATTGTGCCAAAAAAAAAAAAAATGGGAAAACACAGTTTTAAGTTAAATCTGCATTTTGCCATTATGGTTAATGGCGTGCAGAATGCAAACAATGCCAGGGAGCTCTGGTTGTTAAGGGTAAATGGGTCCATTTTAGTGCAGTAACTAATGACCTACACACTGGGGTATGCAAATGAGGGAGTTTGAATCACACATTTCTTCAAAATGTCAGCTTGTACCTAACTATGTAGGTGCAGCAATACAACAGTGCAAGTCTAAGAGTTAAATGACTTCATAAGGGGGTGTGCCATGCTTTTTGTAAGCTCATTGGAGCTCTGTGGCCTGTGTTTGCCCATAGCTAATCACAGCTAAGGAATGGTGTGTCTGATGTGCCTGAGCACTATGTACATAGCCTAAATGGATGTGCATGCCGCGCACCGGGTTTTACACAAAAAAACAAAAAAACAAAAGAAGAAATGGCAGCACTGTTTACATTTCAGCATTGGGTATGCAGGGTGTGCCTCAGGGCTTAAATAGAGAGGAACTGGGAAGGGGAAACAGCAGTAGGAAGGCAATCAAGGAGAACTAGTATAGCTGTCAGGTGGAATGTATCAGAATCAACCAATTACACATGCAGCAGCCCAGCACACTACTATAAACTATGTAATCACCTTTCAGACTATTTTTTCCACAAACTCTACACCACAGGTGTACACAGATGGTGGATTTGTAACTGGCACAACTAACTAAAAATGTTAGAGGCTGCTGCCACTTTACTCCATCAATATGTGCTAGAGACTGAGGGTGGTGAGGAGGAGAATGCTGACAACCGACCCACAGTGAGGAGGAGGAGAAGAATGTACAGACCCAGGGTAATCTACCAGGGTCTACATGAGATGGTGATAGTAGAGTGCTATAGGGTGGACAGGTACGTTCTGCAGCAAATAGTCCAGCTGTGCCATCCCTGCCTCACATACAGAACAAACAGAGGGGAACCCATGCCAGTGGATACAAAGGTATGTGTAGGCTGAAGAATACTAGCCACAGGTACCTTCAAAAGACCGACTGGGGATATCATGGGGGTCTCACAGGTATCAGCATCCAGAGTACTCCACCAGTTCCTGGATGCAATGACACCACATGCCAATGAGCACATATATTTCCCCGACACCCGTGAGGCATTGACCAAAGGTATGCATCTCTTCCACCATATAACAGAATACCCTGAGGTAGTTGGTGCTATAGACTGCATGCACATCCATATCAGAACACCACCTGGTGAGCAAGGTAGGGTCTACATAAACCACTGCCAGGTTGTGTGCGATGCCCAGGGCAGTATCATGAACGTGTGTGCTGGCAGCCCTGGAAGCTATCATGACTCCCACATCTAGCATTCCACACAGCTGTATCAGGGGTTTGGCAGGGGGACATCCCATTAGGCCATCTAGTGTGGGATGCTGGCTATGCACTGGAGCTGTGGCTGATGACACCCATCAGAAATGCACACACACCCAAACACGAACACCATAATGAGGCCATCGCACAAACCAGGCTCATTACAGAGCATGTGTTTGGAATACTCAAGACACGGTTCCACTGCCTGGACATATTCAATGGATTCGTACAGCACTCTCCAGCTACATGTGCACAAATGTTCATAGTATGTGCCATGCTACCGAATATGATCCTGTGGAAACAGCTGCAGCAGGAACAGCACAGGGCAGGACCACACAGCCCCTCACCATTGCCAAGGCCAGCACAGGTACAGAGGGACTTGGAGGAGGAACTTTCTGAGCCTGCCCCAGTAGGCAGAAGGAGGCATGCCCAGTATACCCAGGCCTTGGCAAAGGGGCAATGCATAGCACACACACTTGACACTGTAGGGACTCAGAGACTGATACCTCTCTCTGACTCACACATAGAGTAAAAGGGATGCCAAACATGACACTACCTGTGCTTTACCATGTATAGGGAGTGTACTATGTGCATTTGACATAGTCAGCCCTTCAGCACCATCCACAATACTGGCCCAGCAACAAGGTAAGTCACCATTCCTATCAGTTACTGAATGGAGTAGTATATTCTGATAGTTGTATGTATGGTATGCATGCCAACATGCAAGGGAATTGGGTGGCTGAATGGCATAGCAGAAGACAGCTGACAGCTATATGGGTCAGCAGGAAATCCAGAAAAAATACTGGTGTCAACATACTAAGCAGTATTACACAAGGTGACAACCCCACTGCAGTAAATGTGATGGCCCAAATAACTGTGGGAGTCAATAGATCACACACATGAATGTCAATTAGGGCCACATACCCACCACCAGCCTCACCCAGCAGGACAGGTGTAGATGACCATAAAGAACAGCCCCCCACCAGACCTACACAGACATACTACAACAGGTCTGGCAGCTGCATTCTTTCTGCAGGGTAAGAAGCCTGAAACTGAAATAAATGCCATTAAGATCTAACATGTTTACTCTACTGATATGCCTCCCTTCTGCATGATAGGTCACAATACAATATAAAATGGAAGCCAACAGAGTAACCAAAATACCAGTACAGTCATTGCAAATGTTTAAAGTCTTCAGGTGTGCACCCCCCCCCCCACAATGCCATGTAGAAATGCAGTAACATGTACGTTTGAGGAGTAATATCACTGGAGCACAGATTTCCAGAGCTGTCCCAATCAAAACTGTTGCATGTGTATAGTATACAGGGGTCAGTGTGCTAAGTTTGTTGTGTGTTTAATATTGCCTGGTAGTGGTCAGCATGTGGACCTGGATAGTTGTGTCTCAGTGGCCTAGATACAGTACAGTGGTCGAAAGGCCATGTTCCAACAACTGCAATACCAACCGCATTGCTTCTCAGCAGTTGTACATACTCACTGTCCAGATGTCAATATCTGTCACCGTTGGAAAACTGGACATGCCATGAATGTGGGCCCATACATAGAAACAGTACACAGGTGGAAGTAACCTACATAGAGTGCATATAAAATAACTGTCAACTGCACACAACTTTGGAGTTATACATAGAGGTTAGCATCACATTAGTTGTCACTCTAGTATGGATAACTGGTAGTCTGGCCAATCACTGGCAGACCACAAAAGGAACGATTATAAAGTAATGACAGGCTGCCCATGTCCACACACAGGCCAGCATAAGGGGAATGTCCCAGGTATATATGATTCAGGTGCCAGTAGCTTCCATATCACACATGCACCCAGCTCACCCCACCATCAGCCACAAATTTATCACAGCTCATATCCTTGCTGTAGGGAACCAGTGCAGCATGAACCCATCTCTGTATGGGAATTCATACATGATGCTGGATGCTGAATTGGTGTCCCATGCAGGTGTGTCCCTAGCTGTAAGCAGCAACATGACCACATCCAGACTCATGGATCAGTATGAGCAGGAAGGATTGACAGGAAGACCTCAACCACTTACCACTGTCACCCCAGAGTAATCCACTGGCGTGCAGCCTGGGAACATATGAGTGACAGAATTCACTGATCTGCTACAGATGGCCTGCAGAACTCTCAAATGGCCTACAGTTCTCTGGCAAAGGCCCATGCCTCACCCATAGTGCCAATGCGTGGAATGTCAGGAGGTCCTTACTAACAACCTAACACAGTCAACAGAAAAAATCCAAGGCCATGTTGACAAATGCCAGTAGTATGCCTCCCCATGTCCTACTGCAAGAACTGTGGACCAGGCCATAAATACTACTGGAATAAAGGCCCAACTATAGGGGATACATCTGACATATTGCTTTCATAATGTTAGGAAGAGGACAGAATAACAGAGGGTGTCGAAGCATGGATGTCATGGAGTGTGTGAAGTCTGAAACTCTAATGTTTGCCTATACTACCCCCAGACTGCAAACCCATGAATGAATAGCCACAAAACTGCTTGAAAACCACAATGTGAAGGTAAACTGACCAGCTATAGGAGTCCTGCCTCTGGATAACCTGGGTGTATCTGTACAGCTGAGAGGTATAGCACCAGCAGGATATGGCCATTCCGTTAAGTTGAGAAAAGCACAAGAAGGGGATCCCCAGCCAGCATACTAACAAGGCGCTGGACCATTTACACAGAACCAGCAGTGTATTGTCTGTAGCTACCCCTCCACAATGGCAGGAGTATTTATTTTTATTTATTTATTTATTTATTTATTTTACATGTGTTAACCGGGGGTGTTTGACTGAGCCAAAAAGTTCATTTTTCAGCAGAGGCCCAGGGAGAAAAGCTCCACAAAGAAAAATTACAGATACATTTAGTTATTTAGACATGATCAGTATACACACAAATTACAAAAGACATGTTTTTACAGTGGTATGCGGCACATCAACAGTTACAGTGGAGAGAACAAACAAAAAAAATTGAATTTAAAAATAAAGGTAATTAATAGATTTGTGGCGTACAGCTGAAATTTGGAACATAGGTAGAATACATACATAGTACACAGGTATAGTACATACATTGTAGATTAGCCAGTGCTTGCGATTAAAACTGAAAACTATTATCAAGTACTCAAGATTTAGTATGTATACATTATCCATTATCACTAGCCTGGGGAGCGATCATGGCACTGCCAACTTTGCTTGAGATGTTGCCTGATGAGGTCTTTAAAGGAGGCTTTGGATGATGTGTTTTGAATGCTAGTGGGGACAGAGTTCCATTTTAGCCACTGAACTACTATATAGCGCATCTCCAAAGCTATTGTAGCTGTTGGTGACTTCTAGTAGTAGTTTGCTTGATGATCTAAGAGGCCTTTTGGCTGCGTGATATTGTACTAGGTTTTTGAGGACAGGACACTTATGGGGAGGTAATAGATAGAATGACAGAGGCAGAGCTGATTGTAGGTTAGGAGGTTGGGCAGTTCAAGCCAGTGGAGCTGTCTCAAAGCAGTACAGTGATGAGTTCTATATGAGAAATTTGCAGCAAAGTGGGCAATTCTGTTATAGCAGGCTTCCATTTTGCTTAGTTCAGTTTTGTTGAGATTAGTCAGAATGGGAGATGCATAGAGTAGGGTGGATAGAAGTTGGGAGTTAGCAATGGTTGATCTTGTGTTATTGGAAAGAAATGGTTTGATATGGTAGAGTGATCCCAGTTTGGCATGTACTTTTTTAATAGTTAAGTTGAGATGACTATGAAATTTTAGGTGGGAGTCTATGGTTATTCCCAATAGCTTAGCCTGTGCTACTGGAGTGATTAGATGCCAGAATGTGTAGTCTATATGCCTCAGAATATTGGTCTCAGCTTCATTCATCTTGTATTTCCCTAGTAAATAACTGTGAGCAAAGAATGATAATTGTCAGTAGTTGATGACATGATACATCACAGTGTAAAACAGTACATATGTCAGAAAATCTATGCCAACCATGCTACACAAGAAGCACAGACAGCAATAGTTACAGTATCCCCCATATGTTACGCCCATTGTGTCTCCATATTGACAACCTATCTACAGATATCCTGCATAAACAGGCTGCTAGGTGTAGCTGTAGCACACAAAACCCTAAAGTGGAGTCCAACTCTCCCTGGAATGGATGCACACATTCAATATAGGTCATACTAGGCATGCTCCTACACTTAGAGAAATGAAGCCCATGTCTGACAACACTGTGGACTACAGATATCCGTTACACACACCAAATTGTACACCATTGATATTTCACACAGACACACACACACACACACACACACACACACACACACACACACACACAACACACACACACATATTGGATAGGAATACTCACACATATCTAAGGCCAATATAATATGTCAAACATGCACACACAGAGACGTGGTCAAGAGAGAGACAGACAGCGACAGAAAGAATCCCATTATGAGGCTTTTTCCACCCAATAGACATCCCATTGGCCTATATTACATAATGTGTTGATGTCATTCACTGCAGAAATTCATTTGGTTAGCCCTCAACCCTATACTCTCAGTGGTGCTTGTGATAACTGTGTAACACTATAGGACAAATAAGTATCCATGTAGCAGTTGTAATCTCAGTCCTGTCAAATATAAAGTTGTGTGTGTGTGTGTGTGTGTGTGTGTGTGTGTGTGTGTGTGTGTGTGTGTGTGTGTGTGTGTGTGTGTGTGTGTGTGTGTGTATGTGTAGATGAATGTATTTGAGGCCATTCACAGTCATTATACTTCCCTACTTTAGCACTCCTGATGATGTAAGTCACCCTGCAATAACCCTTTGGGCAGCTTGCAGTACTGTAAGCTTTGTGGCACTTGTGATAACTGCATAGTACTAGAGTATAGCAAACTAGTTAGAAATGAGTTCTAATCCTTGTCTTGGCAATTGTAAAAATGTGTGTGAGTGTGTATGTCTTTGTAGTGACAAGATTTTGAGGCCATTCATGCTCACTACACTTCCCTTACCCTTCATTTAGCACTGCTGCTGATGTCACTCACTTTCAAAGATACCTTTGGACAGCTCACTAACATATAAGCTCTATGGTGCTTGTGATAACTGTATAATGCTATAATGTCATACAACTAGTTAGGTAGGAGTTCTAATCCTTGCCCTGGCATCTGTAAAAATGTGTGTGTTTGTGTGAGAGTGTTTGTGTCTTTGTAGAAACATGATTTTGAGATGATTCACACTCACTACACATCCCTTACCTCTCCTTTAGCACTGCTGCTGATGTCATTCACCTTCAAAGATACCTTTGGAGAGCTTTGAAAAACATATGCGCTCTGTGGCACTTGCGATAACTGCATCATACTATAGTGTGGAAAACTAGTTAGGTAGGAGTTCTAATCCCTGTCCTGGCAGCTATGAAAATGTGTGTGTTTGTGAGAGAGCTTGTGTGTCTTTGTAAAGACATGGTTTGAGGCCATTCACACTCACTATACTTCCCTTACCCTTTTTTTAGCACTGCTGCTAATTTCATCCACCTTCAAAGATACCTTTGGACAGCTCTTCAACATATTAGCTCCATGGCATTTGCTATAACTGTGTCATACTGTAGTGCAGCAAACTAGTTAAGTAGCAGTTTTAATCCCAGTACTGGCAACTGTGAAATGTGTGTGTTTGTGTGAGACAGTGTCTGTCTCTTTGTAAATACCTGATTTTGTGGCCATTTGCACTCACTACACTTCCCTTACCCCCTACTTTAGCACTGCTGCTGATGTCACTCACCTTATAGATATATTTGGTCACTACTTTACCTATACGTTCTGTGACACATGATAAATGTGTAATATTCTAGTAGTAATAACTGCATAGGTAGGGGTTTGAATCTCATTCCTGGCAAGTGTTTGTGTGCGTCTACATTTATGTGTGCATACCTTAAAGATTCTTGCCCCATTTACACCCAGTACACTTCTCAGTGCCTGACATTATCAGTCCTGCAGATTTCATTTACCTTAGAATACCTGTTGGCAAGCCTAAATCATGCAAGGTCTGTGGTGTGTGTGGTAAATGCGTAACATAAGGGTCTAAAAACATAGTTTGATAGAAGTTCAAACCTCACTCCTGGTGTAAATGTGTGTGTTGGGTAAAATATTTTATGAAATCTGTCACCCACTTCATCATCCAATGCCAGTCTTTACAAGGGCTGGTGATGTTCCTCACCTTTGAAGTACCTTGGGACAATATCCGTCCCATAGGCTCTGTGGCACATGTGAAAAATGCGTAACAGTATAGTAGCAATGCAATGATAGGTAGGGGTTCGAAACTGAGTACTGGCAACTGTGTGTGTGTGTGTGTGCGTCTGTCATCAGTATCCTGTGTAGGTGCTGGTATGATTATGTAATAACAGGATCCATTAGGGGGGGTGGGTTTTGCTAAATTATTATATTGAGGACCTAGTATATGTCCCAATGTCCACATTACAAGGCTAACAGTTGTCAAACACTGTAGAAGTTGGTGTAGACAATCCACAGCCCTAAATGTGTAGTGACATGTGCAATGACTATGTGACAGTATGGATTAGTTAACAATATAGGCAACCCTTCTAATACTTAAAAAACACTCTCCACCCAGGAATCATGCACAAACACACTTGGCTAGGCAACAACCACTATATCAGTAGTTCTCCTGCAAATTGCCCCACAGATAGTACCCCAGTGTGGACTCCATGTCAAACCGATGACCAGACATGACTGGTGTCACACAGAGTATGGACCCATGTCCTCTCATGTTTGGGATCTACCCTTCTGAGGTGCAAAAGAACACAAAGGCACCCCTGGCTGATAATGTTTACATACAACAGTAAGATGGGTGGTAGCATTCCCAATCCATGTGATGTTGACATGATGCCCAAAGGCCACTTGACACTTATGATTGTCATCAGAAACCTGGACATTACCTCAATGCCAAGAGATGTGCCACCATTACTATTGGGAACACCATGGCTCACATGAAGTATACATTGGTGGTAGTCCACTAAACAGTGATGTTAGTATAACAGAATGGGGAACACAGGTTGACAGTCAGCTGCCTTTTTACCACAACAGTGCCACTGAGATAAGAAAGTACTTTGATGTGTTACATATCCTGACTGTGTTTTATCCATCAAGTAAAAGGACCTGTTCCATCCCCGCAGTAGCGCAACCAATTTGTACAGTAGCCCTTTTGCCATGCTCCCCACTGGACATCTACAACAAATGTAGAGTCTGCAAATGTACCCCACAAAGGGAATACCATGCCTTATACACATGCCCTGTATGGACAGACTCCAATAACTCCAATGAATCCCATATCATACTGTCTATGTAGGTGCAATCACTTCCTCAGTTACGCAGCCATGTCTCACCAAACTAGGTCAGGAATGCTACTTTTGAAGATACCAGTCTGTCCAGACAACATCCCCCAGACACCTCAAGCACACTTCCACACTTCAAAGAACATGCGTGTGTGACATATGCACAACCCAAACACTGTTTATGTTATGGAATACAAATCACATACATGTGAAGCAGTGCACATTACTGGCCACCCACAATAGAAATCTCGATGAGTGGATGGGGAATACAGTACCCACCCCTGCGGACCACTCCATTGGCTATACTCCTGAGCCACACTGGGGACTATTGTCATGTGGCCTGATGCCAGAGTATTCCCTTGGGCTAGCCTTGTAAAGCCTTCAGACCCATTCATCTACTACACACCTATGAAGCAATGAACCTGTGTTTCTCAGTACTGGCAAGGGTGTGTGTGTGTGTGTGTGTGTGTGTGTGTGTGTGTGTGTGTGTGTGTGTGTGTGTGTGTGTGTGTGTGTGTGAATAGTAATTGCAGTGTGTTTGTTTGATGAATATCCCTGAGGTTGCAGTTATTAGTAATCAGAGGTGTGTCCAAACTGCAACACATACCATTTTTTACTCTACAACAGATGTAAATCAACATATATCTATGTAAACTCTCAGCCCAATAATCTGTGAGGCATATGCAATCACTGTGTTGCAGACCAGGGATTCCCATGCAGATACAGCTGTACCCTGCCTAAGACATGGTAGATGTGTTACCACACTGCCATAGCCTGTTGTCTTTCTGTTGGGCCACATCCTGGTGACACACAGCTGCCTAGAACAGAAACAGGATACAGCATATGAGAACACATTCACTCAGCACTTCACTTGGGAAAAGAAGGGTAAAGCTGGCATTGAATGTGTTGCCAAGACTGTGGCCAATATCTGTTGCTTTGGGATAGGTATTAGCATTCTGCAGTAACTCACAGCACTTGTGTTTAATACTGTGGAGGTTGTTGATGCAACTATCAAAGGCTGTTGTGATTGTTATCAGTGTCTGCTGTGTGTCTGCTGTCATAGATGCCTATAGGGGATTGCATGAAAGATTCAAAGTTGTGTTTGAGGCTAATAAGGGAGTTCAACAGTCATGGGACACCACCTTTCTCTGCAACAGTGTCCTCCTTCTGATGTACACTTTAGTAATGGCAGGGGACTATCACATTGTCTCCCAGTGTTTGGAGGACAGTGTCTGGGTTCTGTTGGCTCTGGTTAGTATCATGCATTCATATACCTGTTTGTACAGTGCATATGTGTATGATTCCACAGTCATGCAGCTATTTCCCATTGCCATGGGTGCAGTGAAGTTATCCACCTCTGTTTTCATGGCTACAAAGTCAGCTTTGGAGAGGTTTTGCAAGGTGGCTACCTTTGTGGGGGGTGTGTCTGACATGTTGAGCTCCAGGTTGATTACACCCTGTGTGGATCTCACCATGCAGGGATTGACAACTGTGGATGAGCAACAGCCCATATTTAATTAATCAACACAGCTCAAGGTTGTTGCATCTTCTACCGGGGGTCAGTATGACCTAGTCCAGGGCATTGGAAATGATGCCCAGAAGTGTTGAGCCACTGTACTGCTGCTTGGCTACTTTCCCCAGGTGATGGATGGGTAATTGAAGTCTCATACTACGTTAGTGTTGCGTTGACCATCATAGATGGCAGGGTGTTGAGGAATGTGCATTGACAGTCTAGGGATTTAAATGTGGACTCATAACAGGCTATGGTCTGGATTGCATTATTACCCCAAGGCAGTTGTGCCAGAAGTATCTCCAATGCATTATGCTGGGATAGTAGTCTGGAGGTGTTCCTAGCAATAATGAATATGGAGACAACACCACCTGTAGAGGTGTAGTCCATGTTTGGGGGCTGACAGCTGTGGAATGCATCATAGCCTGATAATGCAGGGCTGCTATCTGCTGCTGTGAACCACCTCTCCATTACAGCAGACATGTGTCCTCCACTTCGAGTGCTTTGAGTGACTGTATTCTGACAGTTAGATGTCTACTGTTGAGCAGCATGACCCTTAGATTGCATACATGTCTAGCTGTTATGGTATTAATTTCATTAGGAAGACTGCCTAATAAGACATCATAGGGGTGGCAAGACACTTAGCCAGTACCTAGAAAGCCAGCACTGACAGATGGAGGGCATCTTTGGCAAGTCATTGAGTTTGTCAATCATGTAATCCCAAGCAGATAGGTACTGGATGCCCTAAGAATGACACAAAACACATAAGCCAATGTTGCAGTCAATCATCTGTTGATAGTACTGCAGCATCATTCTGGGTGACAGTGGTACACTGCTCAGGGCTACTGTCACACCTGCCTGGACCAAATAATCAGAGAGTTCAACCATGTCTTTTGTCATGTAGTCCAGAGAGGTGTCTCCCAAGTCATTCACACCCACATGGATGCAGAGTAATGCTCATAGTTGTTGTGTAGTGCCATCACTGGCTGTGTCATGTACTGGATGCTGATATGTGATAGATATTTGGCTGTTACCTGCTCCATATTCAACTTAGGGAGTGGGATATGTGTGTGCCTCAGTATTGAGTTACCCATGATCACTGTACTGTGTAAGGTGGTTAGCCTTAGGAGCTTAGGTTAAGGGGCAGACTGTAGAGGAGTGTAATTGGAGGCTGTGCATTTAATTATGTAATTAAGTGTTAATTGCTTCCTGTGATTAAGGCATGTATTTCTTGTAATGTTTTACTCCTTGAAGGCTTTGGCCAATACATCAGAGTATGATAAACATGTGTGAATTACCTGCTGGTGTATTTCTCTTTGTTAGATCCAGACATTTTAGTTGTTTTGCTATGAGGTTGTTGTATGTCTGGCCATTGTGTATGGCCTATCATGATTTTATAGCAGTGTACTGTTCACTTATTTATTTGGACTGGGGGGGGCATATGTGAGTGTCATGGCTCCTTTTCTATCCATCTGTGCATGCTGCCCCAGTTATGGGTGGTCTATCAGCAGCATATCTTTATATGGGCATTTTGAGACATGTATGCTATGCACCCCGCACTCCCCTATATGGGGGGCTTTGCCCCCATACCCCACTTAATAAATATACCAACTCTGAGAATGCACTACAGTGGGAGTAAGGGGCAAAGTTCAGGTAGATGGCCAAATGGTTACATAACATGCGAGAAACATCGGCTTTCCATTTGTCAGTAATGTGACTTGTTGGCAAAGTTAGTTTCGGTGAAGTGGGCATTAGATAAACTAAAGGTAACCCATATATATATATATATATATATATATATATATATATATATGGTAAAACAAATCCTGCTGACTGTAAAGCTGTGCACAACCACAAACCAAGTAGTATAAACAAAAACTGTAGAACACAGCACCACAGCAAACCAATAAAAAGCAGATGGCAAAGAGCAGTGTAAAATCCAAATAGACTTTAATTCGAACACAGGTGAGCACTTTTGCGATAAAATCACTTCTTCCGACCCTACAAAAAATCAGCAGGATCTCAAATATTTAAAATGCAATCAATTAAATGTCTACCAATAAAAAACATTCAAGTACAATGGCAAATAAAAATTTAAAGACACATCTTTCTTTTAAGACAGAAACCATAAAAGGCTATTGCCATAAAAACACACATAGCAGTAGACTTATTTAAGAAGCTTTCTTTCTTTCAAGACTGGCTTAAGAGGTACTGATTCATTCAAACCTGCAACTCTATATGCTGATAGTTTAATAATCCATCTTAATTCTTTCCCAGCCTAAAACTTTCATAAATTACTTCTACTGCCATAAACTTGGTTAGTGCTGTTGTCTAGTATATGTTTAGCTAAGGCACTATAACTATGGCCCTTATTGGCACAATAATAATGGTCTCTAATTCATTCCTTAAGTCACCTATTAGTTTTTCCTTTATAAAATTTTGAACAAGTCACACACTGTGCTAAATAAACTGTTTTTAGGGTCACAATTAGCTTTAACTTTAAAAAAACAATGATTACTATTGTCTAGTTGTATAAATGTATTGGATGCATCAATGTATTTACAAAAGTACACTTACCACAGACAAAGGTACCAAAAGTAGTTGTTCTAATACTAGATTGCTCTAATTTATTTATACTAAGGAAACAATGCTGTCTTTTCAAAGATTTTTTATTTTTATAAACAAAATTTGGAGCTGCACTAACAAACTCACGTAGAATAGAGTCAGAGGACAAAATATGCCAATTTTTTGTAATAATATTTTTTATATCATTGCTGTCAGTACTAAAAGTCATACAATAAGCCACATTGCTATAAAAATTATTATGGGCAGTCTTTCTTATGTTTTCTTTATGTGAAAAAAATGGAAGTCTACTACTTTGTCTGTCTAAATTAACCCTTTCACAAGCTTTACTAACTTCAAAAGATTTATAACCATGTACTATAAATTCCATACTAGTGGAACACATAGTTGTTTCTAATTCTTGTTCCTGGTCATGCAGCCTAGCAACTCTTAAAAGTTGACCTCTTACCACATTTTCAAAAATATGTGGTGGATGCATACTATTACGTTCAAGATAACTATAAGTATAACACGGTTTTCTATATCTCTTAGTGTGCAGCTTTCCATCTATGCCCCATATACAGGATAACATCAAGGAAATCTATATAAGTGCAAGAATGTTTCATAGCAAACTTAAGGAAGGATGTACTTGAATTTATAGCACTTAGAAAATCATTTAAATTTTCAAGGTCTCCTTTCCAAAAAATATATGTCAGCAACAGAATGCCAATAGAATTTTACATGCACATTAAATTGGTCAGCGTTTAAGATGTTTACATTTTCCCAATATGCCATGACCATATTGTCATAGCTATTGGCACAGGATGTGCCCATAGCTACACCAGAGGTCTGCAAGTAATATAGCTTCTCAAATAGAAAAACATTATATTCTAGTACCAGCTCTATAAGGTAGCAAATAAACTCCATTTTTTTCATCAGTGAGTGAGCTTTCTTCTTTCATCAGTGAGAGAGCTTTCTTTTGTAAGAAAATGTTTTACATAGGAAAAACCTATTTGGTTAGGTATAACCGTAAACAGAGACGTAACATCTAATGTTACCATAATCTCTGTACCAGTTTCAGCATAAGTCTCAGAAAAGAGTAAAAATCACTTAAGAAATGTTCTGTATCATCCAGAACAATAGCATACTTGTCTAAAATAGGTCTTAAATGTATTTCTACATATAAAGACACCAGTTCGGTTAGCCATCCACCTCCAGCTACTATGTGTCTAAAAGCTGGAGTTACAAGATTTTTATGTATTTTCAGCAAACTATTCAATGTAGGTACAACAGGATGTTCTACTATAACAGTAACAATTCTGATTTCTTATTTTCAATTAAGTTTACAGATTACATTAAGAATGTTGTTCAAGCTTGGCTCTGTTACTCTGTTTTCTGTTTAATTTACACGCAACTCATGCATATTTATGGGAAATAGATCTTTGAGAATTACACTTCCATCATGTGTAAGGATGTTGAAATGTAATTTTGATTGGACAAGATTATTTTTATTTGTTTTCTTACACTATTTAAACGTTGTAATCTGCACAGTTTATTTATTCTCATGAAGTTCTTAAATAAAGAACAAAAGCGCGCTCAGTTACAGGTTCTACTTGTTGTATTCTTTCTTCTTGTGTTATACCTAGTTTTATTTACATTTTACAGATGCCTTCAGAAGTTTTTTTGCTATTTTAATAATTTTCTTCACCAGTGTATTCTCAGTTTTATTTGCATATATATATATATATATATATATATATATATATATATATATATAAATGTACACACACATACACACACACACACACACACACACACACACACACACACACACACACACACAAACACACACACACACACACACACATATATATATATTTTTCAGAAATATGTATACATTTATATATTTGATAGTGATAAAATTTGTTTTACATGCATACTGAGATATTTATATATGTATGTATAGATTTACTTTTATATATATATATATATATATATATATATATATATATATATATATATATATGTGTATATTTTATATGTATATCTCTACATATATTATGCATTAATGTTTATATATATATATATATATATATATATATATATATATATATAGATGCATCTCCATACACATATACATTTATATCTATGTACAACACATAACTAATGTAAACAAACCTTTTCCCTACTGTTGAATGACTCTGCTGAATGATATGTTTGAAAAAACATCAGATATGTCTGCAGGTCAGATAGCTTAGTGGTGATTGCTGTGGCTTTTGTGTGCAGGGTCCTGTGTTTAAGACTTGCAACAGCTTGTTTTTTTTTTTTTGCTGAACATGGGCATTTGGATATAGAGTGATTAAGGCACTTTTAAGCAGTTGTAAGTGGGTTTGTGCGACAGTAAGCAATGCTAACTTCCAGTTAGCTATGCTGACATACAACCTTAAAAGTGTTTAACCTGTGTAGGCATCGCTAATCACCACTCAAGCAGGCTTAGTCCCGCTTACTACTGCTTACTCCTACTTACTGCCATGCTAATTTCTTTAAAAGAAAAGAAAAAAGGGGTGATAGGAACATGGTGAAAAAGGGGGCATGAAGAGGGAAAAACAATATGAAAGATAGCTAGGGATGTAGAGGGTGGGTGCAGGGAAGGTTCATACCTGTCCATTTCTTCTACAGCAACAGCTGCGCATATATACTGAATTTGGAGGTACATTTGGACACTTAAACTCCTGAGAGAGGGTTGAGGGCAACAATAATGTGTTGTGAAGCCAATTAGACCAGATTAGATGCGTGCAGTAGACATGTGTGTGAAAAGGATAGCTATGTATGAGTTGACATTTTTTTGGGGGGGGAACAGATTGCCCCCTTTTTTTAAGGTGAAAGTGGGATTTTGGGGAAGGATAGTAAGTATATTTGGGGAGGTAGATTGGGTAGTAAGAAAGACAAGACAGACAAGATAGCATACATGGGCAGTATATGACACATGTGGGGGTAAACAGCTTGGACAAGGAGGGGTGTTTGGTAATCAGAAGCCCACAAACCCCTAAATGGATACAGTGGGACTGAGGTCCCCACCCATGGGCAGTCACTACTGCACCTTCGCAGCCCGAAGGTGGCTGTGCTGGGGGCTGAGCAGGAGAGCAAGGCTGATCCTCTAAATGCACCATGTGGCCCTCAAGCTGGTGTAGCATATCTCCCAATTCCTTGTGGAACTCACAACACACCAGACTCTGAACCTGGCTTTAGGTGATAGGATCCTTTCCACACCCACACCACACCCAGGGGAGAACAAACCCCATCCCCTGATGCAGTCCCACCTGATGGTGGTGCAGGACCAGCAGACGAGGAGGTCCTGAGGTGGGTCCTAGATGTGCTGGGTCCTGGTGCCATGGCCAGATGAAGCGGGACAGATGGAACTGCTGGGATTGCCCTTCCCAGACATGCTATGGTGTTGCAGTTTTAGAACATATGTTAGTTAGTAAAGGTAAGCACATTCCAGGATTAGTTATAACAGCATGTATGAGTATTCCCATTAACCCAAAACAACAGATTTGGAACATGTGCATAGTAAGCAGAACACATGCATATATGGAACCACAGTGGGCATTACACCAGCATGCAGGTTACATTGATAGCAACAGGCCACCAATGATAGTATTTGAACAGGGAACATTAATTGGAATACATTTCAACATTTGTAGAACAATAGGACACATGTCTCAACAGTAGGGTTGGTGGAAAACATACCCTTTCATTTATGTGTTTAGATTATTGGTGAAGACAAGATGGGGAAGAGAGAGATGTCAATTAACAAATGTAGATTCTTGCTGTGGTCATGGCTTTAATGATCATTGCTCTAATCATTACTTTACAGGTTTTATTACAACAACCTATGGCCTTGGGTTGGGCAGTGGTATGTTTGCACACAGTGTATAATTGCAGCCTTCTTAAAGCTACATTAAACCTACTCTTACCTGGAATACCTGTGGAGGGAATGTTTGTTAATACTACCTGAATGTTTCTACCCATATTCACATAGAATTACATATGTGCATTCATAATGTGTGTGTGTGTGTGTTGTGTGTGTGTGTGTGTGTGTGTGTGTGTGTGTGTGTGTGTGTGTGTGTGTGTGTGTGTGTGTGTGTGTGTGTGTGTGTGTGTGTGCTACTGCCATATGCTGCATTGATTTCTATCAGTCACCTTTTTTGTTGGCAGCAGGGACAGGTAGCTGTGACAGCATGTCACTTTTGAACATTTCTTGGGGGAGATCACTTAGTGTATGTACTTATATTGCTGTCATTTGCAGCCTTGGGGTTGGACTGTAGGTGTATAACTACATCTTTCTTATAGCTACTTTATACCTTCTCTAACCTGGAAGACCTGTGGAGGGAATTTATGTTGACACTACCTGATTGTTTCTACACATATTCACAAACTCCTTGTTAAAATTATGCATACAGCTTACTACCACTTCTGGGATTTGAACATTGGCTGTTTCTTCTAAAAATACAACAAGTTTTTGTTTCATTAGAAGGAGCTATTGAGAAACTGCTGTCTCTTCTTTCAATAATCTTTGTCTCATTTTCTCTTGGTTGTACAATCTGACCTTGTAATTATAACATTCTTATACATACATTGCTATACATACATTTTGACATAGTACAGTGTGGAAAATAGTGGCTAACACAACATTATTATTCAGATATCAGATCTTGGTGCACAAAACATTTCATATCAGTTAATCTCATGTCTTACAGAGGCACTAATTTTGTCAGATGAGACTTGATTGTTTAATGCTTTCAGAGCTACAGTTGCTATGCATAACCTGTACACATTTTAATTCATACCATACCAGCGTAAACACAACCAGTCCAGGGTTTTGAATTTTATTAACAGGCAGTTACATTTCTATTTATAGATAACCTATATGAGACTATTACTGTAATATTGTCTGGTTTATTCAGTACAAACCATACCCATTTGTAATACTGCCAGGTGACATTCTACTCCTTTATATTTATTTGGTATGAATACTACAAGCTAGATTGTTACTCACCAGCCTCGCGATGCAGCCTTAGCAACCTGCTGGCATGGGCTTCCTGGTTCTCAGCCTACTCAGCTGGAGCTGTGAAGAAGATTTAGAAACATTTATGCATACCTATTCATCCCATACACAGGCGGAATTTGGTAAACAGTTATTGATATGAATGCTTACACATGCCAGGGGCATCATCCCTCTGCCATGAGTCTTGGACCTAAGGCCCAAGGGTTCCCTCTTCTACTGCTTCCAGTAGGGGTAGTGGTGCCAGACCTGCTTACCAGTCCAAGGGATGCCAGTGACACTGGTGAGATCACAGGTGATACTTTCCCAGGCCTTGATTTGTATTGGGAGCCCTAGTACCAGTCCTGCAGCAGTCTCATGTCATGGTTTTTAACAAGGTGTTATACCATGACCTTGGACTCCTGTATGGCCCAGTGCTGCACTTGAAACCGCATGCCCTCTTCAACACTTGCCATACTGCCTACAGTGAGGAGATACAACTAGTTATGAGCTGTATTCCCCCCTGTGAGGTTTAAATATGGGCAAGCTGGCTTAGCTAAGGTTGGCAGTGCTTAAAGGGGCAGGTACAGCACTGCTTACCAATGGGCAAATCTACTTAGCTGGGCTACTCATTGCTTAGCATTCATATTTAAGCAATGCTTACACCTGGTAAGCATAGTTGTGCAATGCTTAGCATTGCTTATATTTTATTTTATAGACTATTAGCTGTATGGGATTGATTTATAATTCCTGACATATTATAATTTGTTTACCTTCCCTGACATCCCTGTATGTGCTTTCATTACATTTATACTTGTGTGATTATACTGTAAGGGGCACTTGTGTTTATATGGGGGTTTCACAATGTTATTACACTGACACCTCACATCTGGACCTACTACACTACTCCGGTTAACAAATATATGTTATTCACTATCTAATTATTAAAAAATAAATAAATTATGTACTGCTTTCATATGTAAAATGCAAATCGGTTTTAGTGGGTATCAAACCAGGAAAAATTACTTGCAAAGCAAATGCTCTAACCACTTCACTATTTCCACATTTCTATGTTTTGAAGTATATTCTTATTTAGCTCCTTATGATGTGTAAGCTAGGCTGATCAGAGCTGTACAATGCACACACCCGCTCAGCTACACTTAAACTTTATTCAGGACTGAAAAAAAAATAAACTGTTGTGTTTTACTTTTGTAATGTAGGGGTATGCACAATTCTTTCTGCAACATTATCTGTGGGGGGCTGTGCTTTTCAAATGGTGATGACACGACAGGCTTTGCATTTGAGAGGTATGCGCCACGGACACTAACAATGTCCACCATACCTCTCAACTGAACAGCTCTTCACAGAATGTCCAGATTTTTGCCTTACATTTCTGGTCCATTTGTCATACAATTGTAGCTTTCTGGCAGATTAGTGGCTAAGCATTGAAGACTGCCATTAGTAAATAATGTCAGACATTTGAGTTTTACACTTTATACCCTTTGGGTAATTCATGCTAATGCGAAGCCTGTCATTCTATCAACTTATAAGTTTGTGAGAGCAATATCTCACATTAATCCCTATTTGTCCCTTTGTTTTTATGGCTTTGTCCAGATTTCTTGTGAGGTTGAGTGTTAACTGGTGTCTGTGGACACTCTCACTACATTTGCATTGTCATATGGCAATTAAGGAGTGCGGGGGCCATGTGTATTGTAAGAGCACTGCTCTCAGATACACCCCCTGTGCTCGTACACAGAAACATGTCCGTATTACAGCACAGCAGCACGCCTTCATGAATATGCATGACATGCTGCCATGCTGCATGGGAATGGTCTCTTTCGTGGAACATAAGCTATTTTTGCATGGAAGTTTGCTGAATCCCGGGGTCCTCATCAGTAACTGCCAAACCTTCATGTGTGTCTTCATTTTCTGATAAAACACTGGGAGCTAAAAATCCTTAAGGTTTATAAGTTAATAATGCCAGTTATAAGAGTTTCATAGTTTTGTTGTTCAAGTGTTCAAAAATCCATATTGATGCAAATCCTGTTCTGTTAATGTTTTAAGTGAATTAGAGTAGTATGTATCTTATCTGTCTCTTATTTTGCATAATATCTTTGGTTTTGCCAGAAATTTATACTCTGTCCCTTAACTTCTTTTTTTCTGATAAATCTCTGTAGATTACTTTCAAGTAAATGGCAGTCAATAAAGATTCATAATTTGTATTGTTCAGTGAATGCATATCAATGCAACACGTATTATTCTGTTAATATTTTAAATGATTTGGACTTGTCTGGCATATTGGTATGTTCCTTGTAACATATGTGGCTTGTGAATCATTGTTGCAGATTGCAGTCTCTAAATAATGACAGGCATGTGAGTTTCAGATTTGTACCCTTCAGGGTTTTACTTGCTGTGGCCAGAAAGAGTCTTACAAAAAATTGGACTTCTGAATCCCCCGTACTTTTACTGAATTCAGGAATATGTTAAATGACGTTTGTCATTTACAACTTAAAACTATTACTTCTAGAACAACTAGAAAGACTCATATTTATTATATGTGGCTTAATCTACAGACTTTGTTGAAAAAAGATCAATAATTACAATGAGAAATCTCAATTGTCTTTTCTTTTTATTTGAGATTCACATTAAAAAATATTAAAATACCACATTATCTGTGAATAATAATGGATGTGATTGTATATACTTCTGTTATAAAGGTTTTTTTTTTGTTGTGTTCTTCATTTTTTCTTTGTTCTTATATAAAATTATTTGAATTTTATATGTTATAACTTTTGAAATTTTAACTCTTTGTGAATTTTTTGATTGTTTATAAAGTTCTTTTATTTAAAATTAATAAAACAATTTTCAAAAAAAAAAAGAAATGCTTGAAAATCCAAAACTTGTTAGTATATCAAGTTTCTAAGTACATCTGAGAAATATTCAAAAGCTGCTCTTGATTTATTTTGCTCCTTAGTTCTGTTTCTTGAGCTAAGTTGCTCACAGGTCAGAGGGGAGGCAGAGGCACTGTATAACTATGACATCAGTGAGCTCAGATACATTTCTGGGGCATCATTTATTAATATATTCATTCACTTAATCTCAAGCAAATACCTGAGGTGTGTAGTCTTGCAAGTGGCATAAATGGAGGTGTGTACATGTGTGTGCGTGTGTCTTTGATTGAATGTGTGTCTGTATGCATGCATGTGGGTCAATAATCAAAGTATTACCAAATTATTGGGCAGAATGAAGTAAAAATAAAGAAGATAAGGAGAAAAGGTAAAGTTGTTTGTCTCTAAAAATGTGCAACTAAACATGATAAGAAAGAACATGAAACTAGTTCGAAGTGTGTGTGTGTGTGTGGGGGGGGATCTTGGACTTTTTCAACATACATGAAGTTGTGTTTAAAGAGCTAAGTATGTGATAAAACACAGTATATTACAACTTGCTATGTAATTTTTTGCCATATAAATAGAATCAATGGAAATGTCTGCATTGTAACCAAGTGACTATTCAGGCAAACAAAGAGAAATTGGGGGTATAAAGAACTTTTTTATAAGTAGAAAGTCCACAGTTTAATTAGTGATCCTCACTTTAATGCATCCAGAACAATTCTTATTCCCAAAGACAATTATAGACCTATCTCTCTTTTAAATATTGACATGAAAATTTTGACATCTATCTTAGCTAATAGATTGAAGAAAGTAATAGGCTTAATAATATCCAATGAACAGGCCAGTTTTATGAATGCCAGACAAATTACTGATAATACCCTATCATTACATACATTAATTTCATATGCTTGTCAAAAAATATTAATGTTTATGCTCTCATTATTGATGCACAAAAAGCATTTGATAAGAGTTAATTTGAAATTTCTGTTTGATTTTTTACCATACTTTAATATACCTCAAGAATTTATTTTAATGTTACAAGTATTATATAATAACCCATATACAACTTTATACATTAATAAAAATTTTTCTAAAAGAATACAAATTAAGAATGGAACTCGTCAGGGCTGTCCTTTATCCCCTATATTATTTAATCTATAATTAGAACCACTGTTTTTACATATTAAGCAAAATATATATCATAACGCCCCAATAGTTTATGGCACTAAGATATCTATGGCTGCCTTTGCTGATGACCTCAATATTTATTGTATGAATCCAATTTCAGATACTAAAAAAATACTAAAAGCAGTGGAAGATTTTGCTGATGTATCCAACTACAAGATAAATCTTAAAAAAAAACAACTTATTTCCTTTGAAAACACCGAAACCTTTTTCTCTTTTAACATTGGTAGGACAAATTAAATCGGAGAATAAGATAAAGTACCTGGGTGTTATTTTTTCTACGGATAACAGAGATTTCTATGTGAATAATGTCAAGTTGCTTTGGGATCAGATATTGTCCGATTTAAGAACATGGAATAATTTGAAATTACCAACAATGGCAAAAGTTTCAATAATTAAAATGAATGTGTTACCCAGAATTTTGTACATTTTTAGAGCTACTCAAGTTTGGATCCCCAGGAAATTTTTCAAACAAATTCACATCGAATCGGCTAAATTTATATGGGAACCTAAGAAGACTAGAATATCATATGATAAATTGATGACTCCGAAAAATAAAGGAGGCCTAGATCTACCTAATGTTGAATTGTATTACTTAATAATAAATTCTAATAGAATTTTAAGAATAGCTTACTATGAGATATCTAGTAATAAATGGTCACCCAAATGGGTAGTTATGAATCATAAACACGTTGTAAGTTTGAATATTAACCCGAAAGCTCTACCTTTTTTAAGTAAAGATTCTTTTCAATTATTTTCTTTAATGGAGCATATTACAATATATATAAGTCTAATACAAAATCTTTTCCAATCATTAAATCTCTTACAGCATATGATGACTTTTCAACCCTTTCATAAGAACCCAAATTTAAAAATTAATAACCAAGTAATAGATCTTAAAAAAATATCCAGTTATAATTAATCTAACTTTACTTGAAATACATCCATATCTTAATCATTCAGTTCATGATATGTTGCAGGGGATGAATCTTCCTAAATCTTATTTAATAATATTGAGACAATTGAAGGATCTCTCTGTAAATTACTTCAAAGACTTTAAAATTGATGAGGAAATGTTAACTACTTGTTAAAACTTATGGTTAACTCTTAGACAGGATATCAAATGTATTACTTCTACAAGTGAACTGATTAAAGAGCTGAAATATCAAAACCAAATACTTTTGTCAAAATATTGGAAAGATAAAATACCATTGATAGAAGATAATAAAATACTAAATGCAATTAATCTAACAATAAAATCAGTTTCTCTTCAAAAATTAATATTTACACAATTGATGATATTTAATAATGCCTACTATACACGCCTTAGCTTGCATAAATTCAATTAGAAAAACTCGCCCAAATGTCCATACTGTAAAGATCAAATGGCGGACCTCTTGCACATGTTCTAGAGCTGTAAATATATCTACAAACTTTGGAATTCCTTAAAAATTCAACTACAAAAGATGGGATATCAACATTCTACACTTTCTTGGGAATTTATGATACTACATATTCCTCCTAATAATTTGAATAAAACTCAATTGATTACACTTATGAATATTTTTTTATTAATGAAACTTTATATAGCTACAAATTGGTTGACTCCATTTCAAACTTCGTGGGAAAACTTTAAAGCTTTAGCCATGAAACATATTCTAGCACATAAACTTTTAATTAAGGATAATAAAAGGAATATTAATAACCCGAAGGTGTGCGAACAACTTTTCAACATTATATTAGCTTAATGTACCGAACTCAGCTCAATCCCAGGACAGGCATACTTGATGTGAAAGTTGGTAAGAGCAATTCATTCTAATTATAGTAGATTCTTTTTTTTTTTGTTTAAAGGATGGAAGCATTCATGTAAATAATGTATATAGTTTGTAGTATAGGTATTATTAGTTTAATTTGGACAATATTTGCATTTTCCTTTTTTCTTTTTTGTGTTGTTTTCTTTGTTGTATGGAAAATTGGCAAAATAATAAAGATTTATTATGGAAAAAAAAAGAAAGTCCACAGTTTAACCATAGTGTGTGCTTTCTTTGTAGTTGTTAGTAAATTTGCCACATTTTATCCATCTGTTCTAGATTGCACATAGTGTAGATTTCTGCATTTTGGAGATGGATGGTTGACTATGGCTATCATTTTCTTTCTAATTATTTTGCTTGTTGGTGTTATGGATGGTATGGTATTCAAGATGTTGCGAGCCTGCTCTTACCTGTATTGCTTGATTGCCTGATGGAGACTGGAGCTGATTGTGTGTGTTTTTTTCTTACTTTTTTCATACATTTATTGAGAGAGAGAGAGACAGGGAGCGAGAGAAACAAAAGACTTATTAGAGTTCAACAAGCCACACTTTGCAAAGTTACATTGAAAATGCCATGAACAACAGAATGCCTGAGTTATCTTGAAACATCGTACAAAGATATTCTAGTTAACTAATGTGAACTTATACAAAAAATGATTAAAAGTCTTTCCATTTCTTCATATCCACTGTAGTCATAAACCATTTAATCAATTTATACCGAGTCAGATGAAAAACTGTGGAATTAATAGATTTCAATGATTTCAAGTTGAAGAGCATACAATTAAAAGGGTCTCTGTTACCTTTCTAATCCATACCATCTCAGTTGCCTCAAAATTTAAAGTATGATGAGTGAGGCTAAAAAGCTAGAATATGATGTTCATGGGAGTATGGACTTCAAAACCTTTTCAATATCATTTATAACTGCCATCCATAATACAGAGGCTTTGAAGCATGCCCAGTCTGAGTGCAAATAATCCACACTAGAATTTCTACAATGCCAGCAATTGTCATTGCTAATCAAGTCTTTATTATATAAGTATATTGGAGGTTTATGTCATAAATGTAAGACTTTTGCAAATACAAAACAAGGCAGTGGCCACCGCTTATCCTGGGTAATTCTTAAACGTGTCAGTCAATTGGTTTCTGACAACTGCAATGTCAACATGCTATTCCGTTTGAGAAGTAAAGCGTGTATGGGGAAGAGCATTTCATGTAACAATTATTAATATATTTTACAAAATATGCTTGAAAAGTCATACTGGCAGAAAATGCAAATAGAGAAATTATAACCAACACCTGGATATGGAGTGGTGTAATGTTTTAAAGTCATCACATAGGTAGAGCCATCCTTTGTCTGTCTCAAAAATCAAAAGTGTAAGTAATTCTCACCTATATCTATGTATTTCACTAAACCTGCTATGATTCATTTTTAGTAATGGGTAATACTACAAGAACCAAATTAAAATAACTCCCACATGCTTTGACTTATCATCACCCATCTCAACTTTCGCAAGTCACAGTTCCATAGCACCTGGTGTCCTAGTTTTTGTGGGATTTATTTATTTTATTTTATTTATGTACATTTGGTGACTGGGAAAGTCCGACTGGATGCAGGTCCATTTTCAGCGGAGGCCCTTGGAGAAAAGCTCCACATTCAAATGTTACAGACATTATACAGTTTGAGAAACATAGCATTTAAAACATTATAAACATACTTACAGCTGTAGAACATAATACAATATTAAAACATAGTTGTAAAAAAGCTGTAGAACATAATACAAGATTAAAACATAGTGACAGATGTTGAACATTGTTACATATGTAAAACATAATACATCAGTAGACAACTGAATCAATGTTGTTTGTGAGGTACATAACAGACATTAACAATTGTTGCAATAAGAAGTTCTTACTGTATAGTAAGTAGCTAGGTTTATGAGCAACCAAGCATGCAATAATCATGGTGGTTAGTGGGGTGCAGAGAGAGGTAGTGGGTGGGTGGAGTGGGTGATATTAGAAGGGGTGTTGCAAGGGCATATCCTGCAAGTTTTTAGGTGCATTTTTAGTAAAGATTTGAACTGGGTGCAAGATATTACAGAGGTAATTGAGGGTGGGAGGGAGTTCCATAATTTGGCTATAGCGCAGGAGAATAATGCTTCTCCAGCAGAGTTATTGGCTCTAGTGACCTGTAGCAGGTTTTTGTTGCTAGATCTTAGTGGTCTGGGGGTAAGATAGGGTTGGAGTAGATTCTGGAAGCATGGGGCTTTTAGTGGATGGTTTAGTAGTTTGTGGGCAACTGCGAGTTGGTATCATTGAAAGAGGTGAGGGAGCTCTAGCCAGCCCAGTTCTGCCAGTGAGAGACAGTGGTGACTACGGTAGGATGCCCCTGTGGTAAATTTGGCTATTTTGTTGTAGCCGGTTTTGAGCTTATTTAGATTGCAATGCCTTATGTTTGTATATATTGGAGAGGCATAAAATAGGGTGGAGATAAGGTGAGAATTTGCTAGTGAAATCTTTGCTGCATTGGTAAGTAGTTGATGATTTCTATATAATGCTCTTAGTTTTTGTGGACTTTTTTATGGTTATGGATATGGGAATGTCAAAGTTCAGTTTATTGTTATTTCCACTCATAGCAATTTGGTGTGTCCTGTAGAATGGATAGTGGTGTTGTCTTTTGCTGTGATGTTAAAGTAAGAGTTGTTTTGGGTAAGTTGGATGGGTGGGAAGATTAGTAATTTAGTTTTGTTTGGGTTGAATATTAATTGGGCATCAGATAACCAAGTTTCAACAGAGGAAAATGCATCCTGTGTGACATTTTGCAGTTCAGGTAGGGAGTGGGCTGTGCAGATGATGGTTGAGTCATCTGCGTAGTGTATCAGTGTGCCATGTGTGGTAGCAGAGGCTAGATTATTGGTGAAAATAGAGACGAGTAGGGATCCAAGGGTGGACCCTAGTGGAACCCCAATGGAGACAGGTAGTTGGGGGGATAGGTCATCCTGCCATACAATGGATTGTTGGTGGTCAGACAGTTAACTTTGAAACCAGTCAGTGACTGATTGAGAGAAGGATAGATTACTGAGATGAGAGATGAGTTGTTTGTGTGGTACCATGTCAAAAGCTTTAGATAGGTCTAGCAAAGTAGCTGAGGAAAGATAACCAGCATTTTTATACTGTAGGATAGTGTTAGTGAAAGAGAGTAAGGCAGTGGTGGTGCTATGGTTTGGTCGGAAATCATGTTGGGTGTTGGAGAGGAGGTTGTTAGCCAGGAGGTGATCTGAGACCTGAGAATGGATGCATCTCTCTAGTATTTTGGAGACTGGAGAGAGAATAGCTATGGAGCAGTAATTGATTAGCTCTGCCAGGGGGCCGCCTTTGTGGAGGGGAATTATGTGTGATACTTTCTATAGTGTGGAAACATAGCTTTCTGACAGAGATCTGTTAATCAATATGGATACTGGGTAGGCTAAAGCGTCAGCTGTGATTTGTAGGTATTCACTTGGGAGGTTGCCTGCTGCTAATTTGGTGGGTTTAAGTTTAGTTAACAGTTTTTTTTATTTTGGAAGTAGAAACAGGTGAAAACGAGAAGCTAGTGGGGAGATTGCTAGTTGAAGTTGAAGGTGTGGGGTAGAGGGGGAGTTGTGTTGTCTAGCTAGTGATAGTACGGTTTGTGTGAAATGTGTGTTGAAAGAGGTAGCAATATTTTCAGAAGAGTGAGTGATGTTAGGAGTAGGGGTACTTACTTTACCTGCGTGGAGGATGGAGTTTATTGAGGACCAGAATTATTTGGGGTTATGTTGGGAGGATGCAAGGACATACTGGCAGTATTGGATTTTGTCCTGTTTTATTAGCTTTTTGACTCTATTGCTTAGTTCTAGGAATTTCTGTCTAGTAGAGGGGGTTTTGGTTTTGTGCCAGTGCTCCCAGGCTTTATCCCTGTTTTTTATTTCAGACTTAGTTTTTTTCTGTAGCCATGGGGATGGTTGGGCTCTGGTTCGGGAAAGTCTTATGGGGGTGCGGTAATTAAGGATGCTCAGGAAGGTATTATTAAAGTAGTCAACTGTGTCATCTAGACTGAGGTACTTTAGAGGTTGCTAGTTACATTCTTTAAGGGATGAGCTGAATGAGAGAGGATTCAAGTTTATTTTTTTGCGTATTTGATGATAGATGACAGGTTTCGCTTGGTATAGGTGTTTTCTGAGTAGGAATGTTGGGGAGTGATCACTGAGGCTGTCCGATAGGCAGCCTGCTATATATGATTGGGGGCTCTTACTGACTAGTATCCAGTCGAGGGCAGTGTGTATGTTGGAGATTTTGTGTATCCTAGTAGGTGACTGGACTAGTTGGGTGAAGCCATGAACGTTTACATGATGGGTTGGGTGGTTGCTAGAACAGGATTGCCAGTCAGTGTTGAAGTCACCTAAAATTATAGTTTCTTGGGGGAGATGGTGGGTAGTCTAGCTGAGGAGGTTTTCTAGTGGAGGGATGTTTTGGCCAGGTGGGAAGTAGCATCCTATTATGTTGATGGTTTTATTTTGGTTTATTTAAGGGGTCCATTTCTATGTGGTATATATTATTTCTTCCTTACCTATTTGGGGAGCTGTTAAGTTTAAGATCTGGATGTTTAGATGCTGTTTAAATATTATAGCTATACCACCTCCTTTCTTGTTTAGTCAGTCTACTCTTAGTATACTGTAACCGGTAGGGAGGATTTGCTGATTGGTAATGTGTGGTTTTAACCATGTTTCTGTAAGGATCACTATATCAGGGGAGTACAAGTCTATGGTGGCATGGAGTCCATGCACCTTGTTGGATATACTTCTAATATTTAACAGAAGGAAGTCGCTTGGCTTTCTATTGGCTGTGATTTGAGAGAAGTTGTGTTTTTTAGTCTGATTATGAGGAGTGGGGTTGGAGATTGAGGGGCCAGGATTGGGGTGGATGTCTCTACTGAGTGCTAGTTTAGATATGGATGAGATTATTAGTTTTATCAATTTTTGAGTATGCTTGCTTATAAGGGAAGTTTTATGATTGTGTTCTGTGGGTAATAGGTATGGTGGTAGGGTTATTACGTTAAGTTGTGGGGAATAGGGGTGAGATATGAGTGGTGGTGAGTGTAGTAGTACAGTGGTATAGGTTGAGTGGGGGAAGGGTGGAGGTTTGGTAAGATGTGATATATGCAAGGAGAGTGCATGCAGTGACTATAAGGTATGGTGTGCTTGTACGTTAGCAGAGCA
Source organism: Protopterus annectens (assembly GCF_019279795.1). Classification (NCBI taxonomy): domain Eukaryota; kingdom Metazoa; phylum Chordata; order Ceratodontiformes; family Protopteridae; genus Protopterus; species Protopterus annectens. The sequence goes on from NC_056730.1 coordinate 994,854,182, forward strand.
GGAGGGATAGTAGTGAGAGGCTGGAGGAGTAATGTTGGTGTAGTTGACTGTTTGAAAGATGGGCATGGTAACTGTTACCAAGAAAGGTAGGACCACTGGGGGTGGGTGAGGATTGAGGGCATGGAGGGGAGTGAAGCGGGCAAGAGACCCTGTTAGTAGCTCTTAGAGAGGCTGGAAACAATCAGGTAGCTGAGTACACTGCTATAATATAAATTATAGTAAATGTGGAGAGTGAGCTGTGCCCAAGTACAAGTAGGTTTAAGAGGTTTTGTGTCAGGGCTGAGCAAATAGTGCTCTATGGGACATAAGAGATAGCTATAAAGCAGGCTTGGGCATATAGTATAAGCTAACTATAAGGCAGGGCTTAGCATATAGTGCTCAAGGGTTATTTAAATGTAACTAAGCAGCTGCCCCTCTTGGCAAGATGCTTCCCCAGTAAATCCTTTACAAGTTAGGCAGGCTGGCAGTAATTAGGTAGTAGTAGCAAGAAAAAATATGGGCTTTGTCTTACATAGTCACAAAGCACTTTCACTAGGAGTTTGAGGCTCTTTCAGCCCAGTGTCCCATGAATTAGGTGTCTGCGGTTGCTGTTGTGGGGTCCTTAGGATATAAAAAACTGACTGCGTGCTAGCTGTAGTAAAGGTATCCAGCAGGGAGGTAGCAAGGAAGGGTTGGTTACTAGGAGAGGAGAAAAGTTTAATAGTCAACACGTGCAGTATATACACTCACTCTATGTTACCTTTACCATAATGTACTCAGAAAAGGCAGTAGACATAGACATACAGTGTTAAAAATGCAGCACATTCATTTAGTTCACTTATGTCAGCAGTCCTATGTTCTAATAAGCACCACTTACTGGCTGGAAACCCCTGAGGAGTGTTGTCACTAATCACAGTTCTAATACATACATAAAGCATCCAGGCAAACCTATACATAAACATCGTGCACGGACATAACCAGAGTCAGCCAGTCCATGTAATCCAATTCCAAGCTTTAAAACCTCAGCTTGGCCAGCTAGAACTTGGTTATATTCAACTGGACGTATAAGAGAATTTAAGTACCTTTATCTGCACTTTTTTGAAAAAAAAATACAGTATTTAATTTGATTTAAACTGTGTATGAAGGAGTGTTGAAGGAATTTTAACTGAAGTTATTCTGCTCTTCAGTAACTTGAACTGAAGCTAGTGTTGGCTGAATTTTGTTATTTGCTAGTAATTACAGGTGTGGGGGTAGCCACATTCTTTGATTTCCTGTCCTTGCATATTTAAACTGGTGCATGTGAAATAATTCCTGCTTTAAAACCTCAGCTTGGCCAGCTAGAACTTGGTTATATTCAACTGGACGTATAAGAGAATTTAAGTACCTTTATCTGCACTTTTAAAAAAAAATACAGTATTTAATTTGATTTAAACTGTGTATGAAGGAGTGTTGAAGGAATTTTTAACTGAAGTTATTCTGCTCTTCAGTGACTTGAACTAAAGCTAGTGTTGGCTGAATTTTGTTATTTGCTAGTAATTACAGGTGTGGGGGTAGCCACATTCTTTGATTTCCTGTCCTTGCATATTTAAACTGGTGCATGTGAAATAATTCCTGCTTTAAAACCTCAGCTTGGCCAGCTAGAACCTGGTTATATTCAACTGGACGTATAAGAGAATTTAAGTACCTTTATCTGCACTTTTTTTTTTTTAAAAAAATACAGTATTTAATTTGATTTAAACTGTGTATGAAGGAGTGTTGAAGGAATTTTAACTGAAGTTATTCTGCTCTTCAGTAACTTGAACTGAAGCTAGTGTTGGCTGAATTTTGTTATTTGCTAGTAATTACAGGTGTGGGGGTAGCCACATTCTTTGATTTCCTGTCCTTGCATATTTAAACTGGTGCATGTGAAATAATTCCTGCTTTAAAACCTCAGCTTGGCCAGCTAGAACTTGGTTATATTCAACTGGACGTATAAGAGAATTTAAGTACTTTTATCTGCACTTTTTAAAAAAAAATACAGTATTTAATTTGATTTAAACTGTGTATGAAGGAGTGTTGAAGGAATTTTTAACTGAAGTTATTCTGCTCTTCAGTAACTTGAACTGAAGCTAGTGTTGGCTGAATTTTGTTATTTGCTAGTAATTACAGGTGTGGGGGTAGCCACATTCTTTGATTTCCTGTCCTTGCATATTTAAACTGGTGCATGTGAAATAATTCCTGCTTTAAAACCTCAGCTTGGCCAGCTAGAACTTGGTTATATTCAACTGGACGTATAAGAGAATTTAAGTACCTTTATCTGCACTTTTGTTTTAAAAAAATTAAGTATTTAATTTGATTTAAACTGTGTATGAAGGAGTGTTGAAGGAATTTTTAACTGAAGTTATTCTGCTCTTCAGTAACTTGAACTGAAGCTAGTGTTGGCTGAATTTTGTTATTTGCTAGTAATTACAGGTGTGGGGGTAGCCACATTCTTTGATTTCCTGTCCTTGCATATTTAAACTGGTGCATGTGAAATAATTCCTGCTTTAAAACCTCAGCTTGGCCAGCTAGAACTTGGTTATATTCAACTGGACGTATAAGAGAATTTAAGTACCTTTATCTGCACTTTTTTAAAAAAAATACAGTATTTAACTTGATTTAAACTTTGTATGAAGGAGTGTTGAAGGAATTTTTAACTGAAGTTATTCTGCTCTTCAGTAACTTGAACTGAAGCTAGTGTTGGCTGAATTTTGTTATTTGCTAGTAATTACAGGTGTGGGGGTAGCCACATTCTTTGATTTCCTGTCCTTGCATATTTAAACTGGTGCATGTGAAATAATTCCTGCTTTAAAACCTCAGCTTGGCCAGCTAGAACTTGGTTATATTCAACTGGACGTATAAGAGAATTTAAGTACCTTTATCTGCACTTTTTTTTTTAAAATACAGTATTTAATTTGATTTAAACTGTGTATGAAGGAGTGTTGAAGGAATTTTTGACTGACGTTATTCTGCTCTTCAGTAACTTGAACTGAAGCTAGTGTTGGCTGAATTTTGTTATTTGCTAGTAATTACAGGTGTGGGGGTAGCCACATTCTTTGATTTCCTATCCTTGCATATTTAAACTGGTGCATGTGAAATAATTCCTGCTTTAAAACCTCAGCTTGGCCAGCTAGAACTTGGTTATATTCAACTGGACGTATAAGAGAATTTAAGTACCTTTATCTGCACTTTTTTTTAAAAAAAATACAGTATTTAATTTGATTTAAACTGTGTATGAAGGAGTGTTGAAGGAATTTTTAACTGAAGTTATTCTGCTCTTAGTGGCATTGAAACTGCCCGCCCCTCAGCCTGCCTCTGGGCCCATCTCATTTGCTCACTCAACTGAGTGCAGTGAGATCATATTCTGATTTCAGGCACTCCTACTGTGTACAAAGAGAGCATCTGGGAAATAGAAAAAAAAAAAAAAAATTAAGCTTATTTCCTGCCTTTCTTGTTAAGTGGTACAGACTATTTGTAGGCTTCTGAGCCCCCAAGCCCTTCTGTGTTTGAGGGAAGCCTTCTAGCTTGTTTTTTTTTTTATAACTTGCCAGTTTTCTAGTTTCAGCACTCAAATCTGTTTCTTTGATCTCAGCACTTGTTCAGAAAAAAAAAAAATAAAATAAATTTTATCTGCTTTTACTGTACTTGTGTTTCTACCTACTTCTTTTTACTTTTGCATCATCTTAAAATACTCAATTGTATTTATTACTGCTTGGTGTAACTCATTCTAAGCCTTTTGGTTTAAACACTTGGGCTTTGGACCAGTTAGTTGTTTTGCACTGAGAGGGTTTGTGGTCTGCACTGTTGTGGCAGAACAGGTAGCTTACATCCTTCTAGGTTGAGAACTGCTGATTGAGGGCTCAGTGTCTGTTATTCTAAAAGTGTATTAATTCTGGTTTAAGCACTTGGGCTTTCAAGCCAGTTATTTTACATTAAGAGGGTTCGTGGTCTGCACTCTTGTGGGAGGAGAGGCTGGACTCTGCCCTTCTGAGCTGGGAATTTCTGGTTAAAGGCTTATAGTGCATGCATATCTGAACTGTTTCTTACTGAAGTTGGTGCGCCTTGTTTGCTGTGGCATAGACTGGATTCGGGCCTGCTGGATCTAGCTTTGTTTGTGTAACTTGAGCACTAATCCAGACATTCTCTAAAGTATTCAATGGTATTTATTACTGCTTGGTTGTAACTTGATTAAAGTGTAGCTATCATTCAAGTCTTTTGGATTAAGCACTTGGGCTTCAGACCAGTTGTTTTACATTAGGAAGGTTTGTGGCAAGCACTGTGGTGGCAGGACAGGTAGCTTTCATCCTTCTAAGTTGGGAATTGCTGATTGAGAGCCCAGTGTCCAAGTGTATTAGTTCTGGTTTAGGCACTTGGGCTTCAGGCCAGTTATTTTACATTAAGAAGGTTTGTGGTCTGCACTCTTGTGGGAGAAGAGGCTGGACTCTGCCCTTCTGAGCTGGGAATTTCTGGTTAAAGGTTTATAGTGCCTGAATATTTGAACTGTATCTTACTGAAATTGGTACACCTTGTTTGCTCTAGCATAGACTAGATCCAGGCCTACTGAATCTAGCTTTGTTTATATGCTTGTTGTTTGTTTGCTTGTTATTTCCTGGAAGCTAATTCCACCTAATACGCAACTTCTCAGTGCTTCTGTGGATCACTAGTGATATCTGCATTGCTTACTGTACTTATTTCCTTGTTTCACTTGAAAGAAAGTTACTGTTTGTCGTTTTGCATTTAGTTACTTGTAACACATTGCACTCAAGTTACCTGGCACTTGCTCACTAAAGCAATTATATAAGTCAGCACTAAAAATTAAAAGCACTACACCCTCACTCCCCACTGGCCCTTGTTTTCAATTAAGGATTTCCCAATATTATTCTAGCATGTCCAAAGGTCAGTTGTCAATCTCCTCTCCGGTCCAGCTGGTGAATCTGGGAATCTTGAGGCAATGTTATAACTGCCTCATGTACACAGACAACCCTCTCCTCCTCCCACATAACACAAATACTAGAGATGCAGCTATTTAGCCAAACTGGAGGCTGAGCTCTCTCAACTCAGGACTGGCAAGACCAGACAGGAGGAGAAGGCAACTACACACACCACAAAACCAGCCTCACATAATGCTACCACTCCACTGAATCAAACACATAAACACACAAAGACATACTGGAGGCTCTGAGTAAAATTTACCTAAACAGCAGAGGCCTCCAAAGCAGACACCCAAACAACTGCTACCTCAAGACACCCCACAAGCAACACATAAACCACAAAAGCAGTGTGCAAAGCAGTCACAGCCCTTAAGGCCAAATACAACACCAAACATACTTGTCATAGGTGACTCCATAGTCAGACACACTGACGTCCCACTCACCAGGCTGAACAAGGAGAGGGTCACAGTAAGCTGCCTATCGGGCGCTAAAATCCGCTACATAACACAAGCACTCGGGTCACTCCACGGCAAGTACAAATATGACACAGTCATTGTCCATGTTGGTGTGAACGACAAGACGTACCTCCCTGGACTACATGAAAAGAGACATAGAGGAGCTCTCTGATTATGTAGCCCAGGCAGGTATGACCCTAACCCTGAGCAGTATCCTTCCTTCACCAAGAATGATGCCACAATATAGAGACAAGATGATCAGCTTTAACAATTGGCTTAATGTCTGGTGTCATTCAAAGGGGATCCAGTGTCTGTCTGCCTGGGATGACATGCTTGACAAGCCACGCGGACGGCTTGCACCTGTCACCCTGGGATTCCGGATATTGGCTAAGGCTCTTGCCACCCCATAGTGCCTTTTAGGCAAGGCTCAAATTCTAAACCTACCACCCTAGAAAACAAAAATGGGAAGAAACTGAGGGTAATGCTGCTCAATGCCAGAAGTCTAAATCTCAGAATGCACGAGGCCCTTCTCAGTATGGAGAACATCGATGTCTGTGCTGTAACTGAAACCTGGTTCAAGGCTCCTGAGAGCACCCGGCACTATTAGGTTTTACCTCATATCATGCGCCCCAAAACCCGGACCACACCACAAAAGGAGGGGTGTATCCATATTCATAAAGGATACCCACACCTCCAGGTTGGTGGCAATGCGAAACCATCCAGGTGCAACTAACCATAGGCAAAACTGCTCTACAAATTGTAGCATGCTACAGGCCACCCTCTCAAACTCAGGAATCCCACACAGCCTTCCTGAAGACACTGGAGGGTATAAATGTATCTCCAAACACCATCATATTGGGTGACTTCAACTACCCGAATATAGACTGGGAACATTACTCAAGCCCTAACTTTCTAGCCCAACGGTTCCTGGAGTTCATAAATTCAAATGCCATGGAACAGCTAGTCACTGTTCCCACGAGAGGAGAAAATATACTAGATCTCATTGTCACAAACATGGGGACAAAATGCTCCACACGAAGTATATCCCTCATTGGTGAGATCTGATCATAAACTAATCTCACTGGAAACCCACATCTCACCTCCACCAGAAACAAAAAAGACCATAGTGAAGAACTTCTCTAAAGCAAACTTCACACTACTCAAGACTGGTGTGGTATCCTTCAAAGCCCCTGAGCCAGAGGAAACCACAACCCAAGCTGCGAAGCCCTTACAAATGCCTTCTATGAACACCTCCAGGACTGCATGGATCAGGCAATCCCAAATAAAACCAAGACTCTTTCCACAAAGGGCAAACGTCCAGTCTGGTGGACCCCAGCCATTAACAAACTTTACAATAAGAGGAGAAAGCTATTACATGATAGAACAAAATCCATAAAAGGGAAGTCACCCCTGATCATTATTAGTAAAAAATACGAGCACTCATAAAATCAACTAAGGCCAATTTTGAGACAAATTGCCATGGATTCAAAGGACAATCATAAGGCCTTTTTCAGCTATGTTAGGAACCTGGGTGGAAACTCCCAGATATGCTCAGAATTAGTCCAAAATGATACAAAAATCACTGAACCCACAGACATTGCCAACATACTGGCAGACAGGTTCAGTGCAAACTTCACCCCTCCCTGTGCCTGTAAAGGAGAGATAACTAATGCATCTGAGTGTAGCCTCCCGGACATCTCAAATGGGCAGGTGAAAGCTACTCGTTCTAAAGCTAAAACACAGCATCAATGGGACCGGATGGTGTCCCCGGCTGTGTGCTACATGAGCTAAATGAGGAATTAAACCCGCACATAAGGCAGCTGTTTAATCTCAGCCTTACCACAGGATACGTGCCCAAGGAGTGGCGGCAACTGTGGTCCCACTCCACAAAGGTGGCACCTCTACGGACCCTGGTAATTACCCCATATGCTTAACAAGTCTAGTCTGCAAAGCTATGGAGAGGATCATAATGGAGCTCATAAACAAAGATATAGGGGACTTGCAGACATTGGACCCGACCCAGTTTGGCTTTGTCAAGGGAAGATCATGCCTTTTGAACTTGGTCGACTTCTTGAAACAGTCACCAAGGCCATTGATGAGGAAAGGCAGTCCATACAGCCTACCTTGACCTTGCAGACACAATACCCCACTGGTATTGTAGAAAAACTTACCAGCTTAAATGTAAACCCATATGTCACAAGATGGGTTGCAAACTGGCTTAAGGACAGAACCCACAGGGTTAGAGTTGCTGGTGCTGTGTCAGACTCCAAGCCGGTCACAAGTGGTGTCCCACAGGGCTCGGTCCTTGGCCCCTATTGTTTGGCATCTACTTCTCAGAAGTACAGGCCAACATGGGAGGACTTTGGCTAACAAAGTTTGCAGGCGACTGCAAACTGGGCGCCATAGTGGAAAGTGCATCGGACACGGATATCCTTCAGAAGGGACTCACGGAAACAGATAGCTGGTGCCAGAGCCATGGCCTGAAGTTAAACGCCAAAAATGTATAGTCATACCCTTCGGGAAAAACAAGGTAACCCCAAGCTACCATATAGGTGGCAATCCACTAAGCACAGAAGAGGTTATCAGGGACCTGGGGACCCAGGTTGACAGTGGCCTTTCTTTTGACACTCACATTGCTAAAGTGGTTAGAAAGACCTTCTACATTGCCCACCTGATCATGAAGGGATTCACATCCAGATCTAGTGAGGTCATTGTTCCCCTGTACTCTTCACTTATCAGACCAATGATCGAGTACAATGCCCCATTCGGGATGTATCTCACCCGACATCTGCAGCAATTGGAGAGACCCCAAATGTTCCTCACCAAAAGGATAAAGGGACTCCAAAATCTGTCATATGCTGCCAGATTGAAGAAACTCCAGCTCTATTCAGTCACATACCATCTGCTCAGAGGTGACATGTGCCTGACATACAAGGCCATGTCCAACCTGGAATTAATGGACATGCTCCACCTCAAAAAATCCAAATCCACCAAAACCACTAGAGCAAGCGACTTAAACCTTAGCACGGATATAAATAGGACGTGCTGGAGGGATAGATTTATCACTCAGAGACTCCCTATGCTGTGGAATAAAATCCCAGTCCATGTGAGGCAGAGCACCTCGCTGACTCTGTTCAAGAGAAATCTAGACCTGTGGATGGGAGATCGTAGGTTTACAATCATCTCTGTGTCACTGCTGGACAGAGGCACAACAAACTAATGGGCACAGTATTTTTTCATATAAGGGGTGGCGTAAGCCACAAAAATTTGGGCTAGGCTTATAAATGCCTTAGGGCAGATAGCCTAGTATAAACCTATGAACCTATGAACCTAAGTGTAGTTGGACTAGGCCTGGACTGCACCTTGGTATTTAGACTAAACTATAATGAGGTCGGCTATTTAGATCAGGCCGTACCTCTTTACTACAACACTACGAACAGCTTTTTAAACAAAACTACCCAGATTAACTCTGCCTGCAGTATACGAGCCGATTCTTCATCTAATGTAATGCTGCTTTTTGGTATTTCAACTAAACTATATTAAAGTCGACTATTTAGATCAGGCCATACCTCTCTACTACAACACTATGAACAGCTATTTAACAAAACTACCCAAATTAACTCAGTCTGCAGTATGCGAGATGATTCCTATCTAACGTAATACTGCTTTTGAGTTTGGAGGCTCTGAATAGTATGTTAAGCAAAGATAATACATTCATACAGTAGAAAAATAAAAACGTATAACCAGATAAGCAGATGTTCTCAAAAGCACAATACACTATTCCTTGGCAGCAGTAAAATATTTACAAGTGTCCAAGCCAGCATGTAGTATTGTACATACTATTAAAGCTGAGGAAAGGCAGTAACCGAGAATATACAGTTACGAGATCTGGCAGCAGTATACAGCCTTTCACTTTTAATTAGCCAGCAGTAGTTAAGTTATCAATACATTTTATCAGCAGCAGGAGCCAAAACAGCACATATTTAGTATTTTAGGTGAGGTAAATACAAAATAGATTTCTTACTTTGGGAGCGTCCTACACCGAGAAGGATTAGAAGGTGCTAGTGAGTTTACAAATGGCGCCCTCATTACCAAACAATTCGGTAAGGGTTAGATTGGCCGATTGATGGTGGGGTAGGGCTTAGCAGCCTGTATGCACTGTATTGGCCACTTGTGGTAGACTGTGAGACCCTGTTAGTAGCTCTTAGGAGAGGCTGGAAACAATTAGGTGACGGAGTACACTGCTATAATATAAATGATAGTAAATGTTAAGAGTGAGCTGTGCCCAAGTACAAGTAGGTTTAATAGGTTTTGTATCAGGGCTGAACAAATAATGCTCTATGTGTCATAAAAGATAGCAATAAAGCAGGCTTGGGGCTATAGTATAAGCTAACTATAAGGCAGGGCTGAGCATATAGTGCTCAAGGTTTTTTAAATGTAACTAAGCAGTTGTCCCTCTTGGCAAGATGCTTCCCCAGTAAAACCTTTACAAAATGAGCAGGCTGGCAGTAATTAGATAGAAGAAGCAAGAATAAATATGGGCTTTGTTTTACATAGTCACAAAGCACTTTCACTAGGAGTTTGAGGCTCTTTCAGCCCAGTTTCCCATGAATTAGGTGTCTGCGGTTGCTGTTTTGGGGTCCTTAGGATGTAAGAAACTGACCGCATGCTAGCTGTAGGGAAAGGTATCCAGCAGGGAGGTAGTGAGGAAGGGTTGGTTAATAGTCGCAAAGCACTTTCACTAAGAGTTTGAGGCTCTTTCAGCCCAGTGTCCCATGAATAATTAGGTGTCCATGGTTGCTGTTGTGGGGTCCTTAGGATGTAAAAAACTGACCTTGTGCTAGCTGTAGGGAAAGGTGTCCAACAGGGAGGTAGCAAGGAAGGGTTGGTTATTGGTTATTTGGGATCGTCCTACGCTGAGAAGGATTAGAAGCTGCTGGATGTTGTACCTTCAAAGGGTAGTGAATTCACTTGACATAAATATATCTCTTGTCAACCACCACAAAGACTGGTTAGGGCTCTGCATTCTATATTAAAACCTAATAACTGCCTTGCTATAGTGAAAATGGTCCAAAAATCCAAATTTCCTCTCATACTAATATGGAGTGATCTGACCTCCCATAAAAAATCAGATACCAGTCTCTGTGATATCTTAATATATGATGAAAAAGTAACTGAGGGAGGTATTGCATGACAAAAGGAAACAATGCAGGATGTATAAACATCTTAATCACTGTAATCTGCTTAGAAAGTGAAACTGCATCCTTTTCCACGTGTCCAGAGAACTTAACAATTGTTGAAGCAATTGCTGATCATTTACATTATACCATTTGCCAAAATCAGTATGCACTCTAATCCCTAAATGCTTTATTTACTGTACTACAGGGATAGCAGGGAACATGGCCGCTGATGAGATATTAAACCAAGGCCCCATTTGCCTGAGCTGGTGGTAGAACAACTATCCAACAAAATGAGAGATTGTCAGCTGGAATAACTGTGGCAAAAAGCAAAAATAATAAAGCAAAAGGCAGTGAGTAATAAGCAGAACAGTTTAATAGCAGTCCAAGTATATAAAAGACTTCTAAATAAGAACTTTTGTTAGTCATTCTGAAGTAGTCCTTTATATACTCGGATGAAAATGCTTAATGACTATTATTAAACTGTTCTGATTGGTATTCACTGCCTTCCTTTTTTATTATTTTTGATCTAGTGGCAGCTCAGGTGGATGTAAAAATCCAATGACGCTTATTAAAAAGAATAAGAGAGTAGAAAACTTTCCCCTGTGTCTTGGCCAAATTACCTCTACTCAGTATGAGTACCACCTCAATTCTCCCTTGAAAAGAGACTATTCGTCTATTGTTACTAACCTGGTCAAAAAAGTGTAATTAAATTACGGTTGCCATTATACGCCATTTATTACTTTATATATTTGTACTCTAATAATTTTAATGCATCAGAATCATTAAGTGGTTATGGCTATAATACATCAATGGGCCAGCTGCTGTGAAATGGTCTTGGAGATTTTTTTTTCCTGTCATCTACTTCAAGCCTCTTCGTGCTAGACATAGGGAAATCATTCATGTTTTTAACTTCCCTGTAAACAGAATAGCAGTAGTGTGAGTCACAGGCACCTTGCAAAGCTTTTGGAACCTGTTATTATTTTCAGTTTTTATCTGAAATTACTGTAATTTGTGTTCTCAGAACAGATCTTACCTCTTTAACAGTATTTGTAAATGCTCAATAAAATAACCTAGCTGAACTGTATATTTTAAGGCTTTCAGTTTTTAGTCCAAGTGCTGACAGAAACTCTTCCACCTTCTTCCTGAGATGTGAAAACTATCACTGTAATCCGGGAGTTGTTTACTGACCACTCTTGCTTCTACTTTTAACAGACATTTAAACTCCTTTGCTATTCTCCAGTGTCTGCAGTAGGAAAATGTGTGTTTTATCTTGAATGTTGATAAAATGACCTGTACTTCTTTAAAACATTTTCCTTACAATGCAGCACAGAACAAAATAAGTCTGACTCTCTGTTCTTGAATTTGGATCAATGATATTTCTTCTCTTTCTAGTGCGGCACAAATGTTTTTGTAGATGATATTTTCGCATCACTGTTGTATTGGTTGCTACACCCTTGACTTGTAACACCGTAGCACACTAACACTTCATCCAAACCATAATCCTTGAACATGACAGCTTAGTAGATTCTCTGTGTTGTGAACATTAGCCTTGTAAGATAATGACATTCACGTTTTTTTCATCTAGGGAAATGACCTTTCATTTTTAACAGTGGACTACAGGTGAGTTGTTATCATGTATCATGCATTCTATACTTTATTGGGATGGTGTATTTTTTTGCATGTCTTATGTGCACTACCAGCGATCTACTGTGCCTATATTGTGCTCTGGAAAGAAAAATAACTTGGAGCTACTACTGGTCTCCAGTGAAGATCAGTGTTGCTTCATCCTTGCTGAGGGCAGCCTTGGCAATATCACCTTATCACCCTACCATCACTGGACAGTTTTCCAGGACTTCATTGACACTACCCAAAAGTCACACACACTCCATGACCTCAACAAGCTCCTCTCACAATTAGGCTTATGTGTAAGTAACTGTTGCAGCTGCTACGTTCTTATCCCTTAGATACCCATCAGTCAGAAATTTTCCCATTAATATTACATAGCAGGCCTCTTTCTTTAATCTGTCAGTTTCCTTTGCCACTGTATCCATCAGTGGACAGTAGGCTTACCACCAACATAACAAGCAACAACCACATTTTGCTGGTATAAAAGAATTACATTTTTCTTAGATTGTGCTCATTTATTCAGTGCTTCCCTGTGCCTGGCTTGCATACCTGTGAATACAAGACTTGGAATGCTTCTAAAACCATCTGGACCTGTAAAGCTGATACAAATATATTTGCACCTGCAATAACTGTCTCAGTGTTGTTTAACACTTCTGTGTTGCATTTATTGATTTGATTGAATTTATCACTGTTTTCAGCCTGTACTTGTTAAAGATATGCCATTTGTTTGTTACTGTACTGCTCTTATGTTGTTTCATAAGTTTTGTTATATTTTGTAGTCTCCTCTGGTACCGCAAAAGCTGTTCTGAGTTTGCTAAAGTTCTTCTGAGTCTGCCAAAATATTTCTAAGTTTTGCAAAGTTTTTCCTGTGTTGTAGTTCTTCTCTTACATTGTGCACTTTGTTCTGCGTTTTGTTATTTCTCAGGGTTAGTGAACATATTTCCAAGGATTTCTGATTCTGCAGAAATTCTGACTTTTGCTGTAAAGCATTTGTTACTGCACTTGAGCTAAAAACAATTTATTTTACATTAAGAGAGTTATTTTGTACTATGTTGGGAGCAGAACTGAATTCAAACCATCCACGTTGGAAACTGCTGGTGGAAAGTTTACTATGTTCTCATCTGATTGGTCTGATGGATTAACTGTACAAAACTTTCATCCTGCTGGTATAAAAGCCTCATGCAAATGTGTGTTCCCAGTGCCTTGTATATGAGACCTCTTCAGTTTAAAATTCTCTATAGTAAACAATCTCCATAGTCTCCCACTGTTCACAGCTGGTCGAAGAGCTGCCAGTTTCTGCAGAGGGCAATACCACTGCAGGTCACCTAACTGGAGCTGGTCAACATTTGGTGACTTTTGCCAGAGGTATGGAGAGATCTGGCTGAAATCCAAAGCATCCACTGCTAAAACAGAAAATAAGAAGTAGTTTTTAAGTTTCCTTTGCACCTTGCTGACTGTATTTTATCATTTTGCTGCCTCACTTTGCTGATTTTTACTGTATTTTTCGGCACGCTGTTCTGTTACTTTAAGTAGCTAGTACATACCATAGACTAGATTCAGATATGCTGAATCTATACTTTATTATTAAATTTGTGCACTATTCCAGCCATCTTACATTAGAAGGGCCCTGCCTGTAGCCTTGTGGCAGAAGTGTGTAGTCTGAGCCTCATCTGAGTTAGAGACAACTGGAGCTCATTGTGTGCTTCTCCATTGGTAGTTTAGCTTAAGAAAGTATTTTATTTCACCTGTATTTAAGCCGAACATTTGCACAAGTTTGAGACTTTTTAACCAGAGCTGCTCAACATTTTATGACTTTTGCCAGAGGTCTGGAGAGATTCTGCTGAAATTCAAAGCAACCACTGCTAAAATAAAAAAAAAATAAACTACCTTATGAGTTTCCTTTGCACTTTGCTGACTGTATTTACCCTTTTGCTGATTTTTACTGTATTTTTCTGCACTTAAAAAAAACTGTTTTGTTATTTTAAGTAGCTAGTACATAGCATAGACAAGATTCAGATCTTCTGAATCTAGACTGTATTGTTACACTTGAGCACTATTCCAGCCATCTTACATTAGGAGGGCCCTGCCTACATACTTGTGGCAGAAGTGTGTAGTTTGAGCATCATCTGAGTTAGGGATTACTGGAGGAAAGCTCATTGTGTGCTTTTCCATTGTTAGTTTAGCTTATGTGTTTTATTTTGCCTGTATTTAAGCCTTGGATTTGCCTGTAGCTACACACCATGCAACAGAGTTCAGCGGTGCCCTATACAGATGCAAATGCCTTGAAAGACAATTTTCTCCTAGACATCTGTTAGTGAACCCTCCAAAGATTCCCTGCTGCATTGTGGGAAACTCAGTTGCGCACTGAAAAGCATTGCTATAGTTTTCACCTCTAGCCTTCAATAGAATAAGGCCTCCTTTTTAATTCTAGAGCGAAATCTGTTCAAACTAGCCCACTCCCTAATAGTAGCTACAGTAAAAACCTGCCATAGTGGACGATCAGTTTCCAACCATTTTTCTGGCCAGTCTGATTGACATGAGAATCCTGAGGCAATGTAGTAATTGCCTCATGTATACTGACAACCACTTACTCCTAAAACAAATAAATACAATATGTGAGAGGTGTAATTACACTATAAATTTGGAATCAATTCTCCCATCATGTAACAACAAACTGGGCATCAAACAGATTATCAGTACACATCACCTCTCACACAAAACAAGGTCACACCACATAAACCCACATATGTGGAGGCACTCAATAGAAGTCTACCAAAAGATCAGAGACCTCCCAAGCTAAAACCCCCTACCACACTGTAAAGCAAATAGAATTCACTGCACATAACAACACACACACCAGTGTCTCAGCAAATAAGTCCGCAAGGCAAACCACCTCAAAACCAAATGTCCTGATCATAAACAACTCTATACTAAGACACACAGACATCTCTCTCACCAGGCTAGACAAGGTAAAGGTCTAAGTCAGCTGCCTGTCAGGTGCCATGATCCATCAAATCATGCACTCAAGTCACTCAACAACAATTATCATTATGATTCTCTCATAGTGCATGTTGTACTGAATGACTAGAGACGTACCTCTTTGGACTGTATGAAGAAAGGCATGACTGAACTGTCAGATAATGTGTCCAAGGTAGGTCTGTCCCTAGCATTAAGCAGCATTCTACCTTCATCCAGGATGATGCCACAATATAGACAAAAAATGACTGACTTCAACAAATGGCTTAGCTTGTGGTGTCTATACAGGGGGATCAAGTATCTGTCAGGCTGGGAAGATATGTCTGATGGACATTGTTGCTTTGCCAGGGATGGTCTTCACCTGTCTCCTCTAGGATTTCAGACACTGGCAAAGGCCCTTTCCAACCCCATAGTGCCTTTTTTAGGTAATGTCAAAACAACCAAATTTCCTATGCAAATAAATTCACTTGAGGCAAACTCAAGGTTATGCTACTTAATGTTAGAATCCTAAACAGGAAATTGCACTCCCTGGAAGCACTTCTCACCTTGGAAGATGCTGACATCTGTGCAGTCACTTAGACATGGTTAAAGGCAGTAGAGGGCACCACATCCTTGCAAGGCTAAAATGCCTACCACATGTGCAGACCCCAAAATGAGAGTGAGAGAACCAAAGGTGGAGGTGTATCCATCTTCATTAAAAGCAAAATATACACTTCAAGACTGTTTAAACAGTATGACTTTGTTGAGCTACTCTAGGTCCAACTAAGTATAGGTAAAACACCCTACCACATCATTGCTAGCTACAGGTCCTCGGACATGAACTAAGAGAAGCACACTGTCTACCTGGACTTACTAGAGTCACTCAACTATTTATCCATGTACTTTGGTCATGGGAGATTTCAGCTATTATTCAATCGACTGAGGGACATTCGTGAGCACAAACATGCTTGCCCTGAGGTTCTTGGACTTTATCAATACAAATGCCCTGGAACAGCACCCCCACAAGAGGCTCAAATATCCTAGACTTAGTACTCACCAACCTGGGGTGTCACTGCAATACCTCCTATGTTTTGCCCTCCCTGGTAAGGTCAGACCATAAATCTGTCTCATTCAAAGTAACAAATACACCTGACACCTCCACACAAGCAAACAAAAAACTGAAAAAATTCTCCAAAGCAAACTGCAGTCTACTAGCCAGTAGAGGTTGGGAGGGTGGCCTAATGGTTAAGGTGTTTGCCTTACAAACACAAGGTGCAGGGTTTGAGTCTCACAAGGGATAATTGGCTAAGCTTAAAATAGCTCGCAAGGGCAGTTAGCTTAGTAAGAATCTATGAATCTATGAATCTATGAATCTATAAAATGTTTCAACCCCCCTGCTAACACAGCCATCAATGACCCCTATACAGAAGAGTACACAAATCGTCTGTATAACCACCTAAACAACCATATAGATTCAGCTGTAACTCACTGGATCAAAAGGTTGAACTGAAAAAAACAGGCCACCCTGGTGGAACTCAAGTATACATAGGTTATATAACAAAAGAAAGAAACTGTGCCTAAGTACAAGAGGGAAGCTACTCAGCAGAAGAAGAATACCCTCCACAGCTTGAGCAAGCAAATCAGATATCTTGTAAAGTCCTCTAAAGCTAGTTACAAAGCTAAATTAGCATCCCTAGCTAAAGATAATTATAAGGCATTCTCTAGCTGCATCCGAAATCTAAAAGGGAATGCCCAACTATGTGCTGAACTTCTATTGGACAGTACCTCTCATACTGAACCTGAGAAACTTATCAACCTGCTAGCTGACATATTTGAGGCAAACATCACCCCTCTGACCATACCAGCCATACCACAAAGCATATCTGACACTAGTCTCTAATACCACAAAGCATATCTGACACTAGTCTCTATCTAATATCTCCAGAGAGCAGGTCATATCTGCACTCTCCAGTGCCAAAAACACAGCCTCTATGGGACCAGATAACATCCCTGGCTGCTTACTAAACAATGTAAAAGAAGACCTAGCAGAACCACTTGGCACTCTGTTTAACCTTAGCCTAAGCATTGGCTTTGTTCCAGCAAAGTGGAGAACAACAACAGTAATCCCCTTGCACAAAGGTAGTCCATCAACCAACCCTGAGAACTATAGACCCATAAACCTAACCAGTATATTTGCAAGGCATGGAAAGAATAATCATGGACCTTATCATCAAGGACATAGGCAACCTTCAAACTCCTGGCCACACCCAGTTTTGCTTCGTTAAGGGTAGATCATGCCTATTGAACCTGGTGGACTTCTTTGAGAATGTCATCAAAGCCCTGGATGAAAGCAAAATAGTACATGCTGCCTATTTTGACTTAACCAAGGCTTTTGACATAATCTCACATTCAGGTATCATTGAGAAGCTCTCCTAGCTGGGGATTAACCCATATGTCTCTAGATGGATAGCCAACTAGCTAATCTACAGAATGCATACTGTCAAAGTTGGGTATTCCACCTCTACTAGTAGACCAGTTACCAGTGGCATACTACAAGGATCTGTGCTGGGATGCCTACTGTTTGGAATCTATTTCCTGGAAGTCAAGGCAAAAGTAGATGGCCTGTGGCTTACCAAGTTTGCTAATGATTGCAAACTGAGCACAATCATTGAGTTTCAAAATGATGTTAACATGTTACAAAAGGGGCTAATACAGACAAATGATTGGTGCTAAAGCCACAGACTAAACCTAAATACAAAAAAGTGCATTATTATCCCGTTTGGCAAAGAGAAAGTCCCTGCAAATTGCAATATTGGACAGCACTCCCCTAAGCTGAAACCCAGTGGTGCGGGATTTGGGAACACATGTTGATAGCAATGTAAACTTCAATCACCATATGTCCACAGTGGTAAGAAAAACCTTCTAAGTTTCATATCTCATAAGTAAGGGCTTTTCATCCACAAATAAGGATGTTAGAACTCATCTGTACTCGACTCTCATCAGAACACTAATAGAGTACAATGCTTCATTTAAATGTCCCTCACCAGACACCTGCAGCAGCTGGAGAGACCACAGCAGTTTCTTACTAAGAAAATGCAGGGCCTCCAAAACATGACCTACATGGAAAGATTGAAAGATCTGTCACTGTACTCTGTATCCTACAGGCTGCTGAGAGACAGCTTGTGCCTGGCCTACAGAGCTGTCTCTGACCCTGTCCTAATGGAAATGCTACACATCCGCAAATCAAATGCGACAAGAGTCAATCATTCCATGGATCTCAAACTAGCCTGTGATATTAGCAGAACATACTGGAGAGAGAGATATATCTCCCAGAGATTGACACTGCTCTGGAATAAACTCCCAAGTCATGTCAAGCAGAGCTACTTAATGACCCTATTCAAGCACAACAAAGACAATTGGATAGGAGACCTTAAATTCACCCTGGGGATGGCACCTATGCCCTCATGGACTGGGGCAGTTGGTGCTAATCATAGACTTACTCTATGCATAACGACACTCTAACCAAGG
The DNA here is from genome assembly GCF_019279795.1 of Protopterus annectens. Classification (NCBI taxonomy): domain Eukaryota; kingdom Metazoa; phylum Chordata; order Ceratodontiformes; family Protopteridae; genus Protopterus; species Protopterus annectens. The sequence continues at coordinate 994,872,854 of NC_056730.1, forward strand.
TCAATTAGTGAACACAGGTATAACATGGTTAGGCTTGTAAAGGCCCTAAGGCCATTTGCCTAGTAAACTCCTATGAACTTATGAACCTATGAACATGGTTTCCTGCCAATCCCCAACCTGTGAGATCCTTTTAAGATCTTGAACAAGGTTCATTCAGACTCCACAGCCTTGACCACCTCATGAATATAGAAAAGCTCTTCTGGAGCAGGAACTGAACTGCCTGCAAAGAAGCATTGCATAAGCATTCACAGAACAGTCCATGACATGTTTTTGATTAGAAGGTCTGTCTAGCAACTGTTGTAGCCATTCACCCAACCTCCAGAACCAATGATGATCAGTTAACAGCAGCACATGTCTCTTGAATGGAACATCTAGCATGCATTGCCTCAGGTGTGAAAGCATGACTATGTATCCAAGGGACTCTACTTTGAAAGCTTGAAAGACCAGATTACCGAACATGATTTTCGCAAGACAACATCGAAACCTTGATTTCCTGAATGGGAAAGTTTTACCAGGGTAAGTAAGCATTTGCCCAACATGGGGAAATATGTCTTTTTTTTTCCCACTGTAGTTCGATTCTGGAGTTGGTATATATATATATATATATATATATATATATATAGTTGGGGTGGGATGAGGTTTTTACATACTGCTGTGTGTTTCTGTGCTATTTGGGAAAGTGTTTACTTACCCTGGTAAAACTTTCACATTCAGGAAATCAAGGTTTCAATGTTGTCATCTCATGAAAATCATTTTCAGTAATCTGGCCTTTTGAGCTTTCAAAGTAGATCTGTCCAGGGATATCTTGTGGGAGGCGATACAACACAACAGATCCTGGAGCTGCTTCAGTGCTTCTTTCAATGCTCATAGGAAAAGGGACAGGGATGTGACAGCATTTATGGCAGTAAGTCTGATTCTTTCAGAGTCACTCTAGGATACCACAAAAGTTGTGTCTTACCTGACTGTTGTTTATTATATTCATAGATGGGAAATCATGTCCAGAGAGTTCCCAGTTTGGCATCTTGATGGGCACTTTTTATTTTTTTACTGAAGGTTCCTTAATGGACTGGGCTGATAGGCAACAGCAGCATGCCTCTCTTGAGTTTATATTTTTCTCAAAACTGCATATTTTGTCACTGGATTAGTGAGTATTTATTGCCATCAACACCTCCTATGTTGGCACATGACTTCCATGCAGGAGCAGAAGACTTAAACAGTGCCAGTTTTTGCTAATGAGGTTTTATTAGCTTAGTGTATTTAACCTTGCTCCCAGTAGACACACATGTGGGATACATGCAGTGGGGTTGGTACATGTCTACTATGTCTTGAGCAGTATAAACCTGCAGACATCCCCTCCCTTACCCCACCAAACATACACTTATGTCCATTTCTTTTGTCTCCAACAGAGAAATCATTGCAAAATGTGGACTGTGAGACATATGCTCTATCTCTGCATGCCCTGAGAGAGGAGAGGGACTATGGTCAGATCATTACTCGCACTCCCTGTGCCAACTCTAACATGTATTCAAGCTGGTAATCAAACTCAGGTTGTCTGTGTCATAACCACTGCTTTATACTTCAATGTCACTGGAGCTGACTGATGACCAATTATTTGAATTTTGCAGAAGATGTCCCTTTAGCTTCAAGCAATTGCAATTTGCAAGAGTGCACTGGAGTGATCATTGTTAAATATGAAGTAGTTGATGTGACAGTCAATAAATCATGCATCAGGCATGCTGGCTGTCTCTCCTAGACCTAGAAAAGACTAAATTGCTCTCTGTAGGTGAGGATGTAGCACCTATCTCAAGACAATGCATTTAAGTATCATATGTTCTTGTTCACTCGTGAGTATAGCGGTAATTGTGAGATTGACAAGTGGATTAGTGCAGGAACACGAGTGTATTGCAGGTACTGTATTAACCTGTGATGGTGAAGAAAGAGCTGAATCACAGGACAAAGATCTCACTGTACTGGTCAGTCTGTATACCCCTTATCTGTAGTCATGTGCCTGGGGTATGTTCCAGCAGTATAAGTCTACACAAACAAATGTTGGACATGAGGTTCATTTGCAGGGTAGATGAGTTAATTCTGCAGAAAGAACAAGGAGCTCCACAATTGAACATGATCACAGAGTACAAGCACTGTTCCAATATGTTGACAGAAAACAGATGGGGTTGTTTTCGATATCCTATAAGGATGCCACGGTGTACCACACACTAAAGTCATCTCAAACATCGCCCACTAAAAGGAGGCCTCAGGGTAGCCCAGGATGTAAGGATGAATTACATAGCTCAGCTTTGCATGTGAATGTCTATATGTGTCCATAAAGATGAGCTAGGGACTGCTGCTGGGGAGGGAAAAGAATGGTGTACCTAATAAGTTGCTATTTCCACAGCCCTCACCATAGGTTCATAGGTAGGTACTAGGCTATCGGCCCCAGGGCCTAACAGCCAAAAAGGTACCCTGGCTTTTGCCACCCAAGAAAATTATTTTCCTGTGCCACTGTCGAGCAGAGCCACAGAAGTGATCCCCAGGGTGAATTTCCTATTTCCCATCCAATCATCAAGATTTTTCTTGAAGAGTGCTAATGAGGAGCTTTGTTTGATATAGATAGGTAGTTTATTCCAGAGTATGGGAAGTCTCTGGGACAGGAATCTATCCCTCCAGCATGTTCTGTTTATTGTAGTGATGAGGTTTAGGTCCCTAGAACGTGTAGCTCGGAGGGATTGGGATTTCTTTAAGTATAGAATGTCCAACAGCTCTGGGTTTGACATAGCATTGTATGTTAGGCAGAGATCACCTCTGAGTAGGTGATATGCGATGGAGTAAAGCTAGAGTTTTTTGAGACATGAGTCACAAAATATGCAGTTTAGAAAATGATGACAATGATTAACCTAAATCACTGTGCCTAGGTTGATGTAATGCTAGATAAGAAAATAGTGCTGATTAAGACAGAGCATTGTCAGAATAAAGACATGTTGAACAAAAAAGGGATTACATTCAAAAAGACATCCATGATCTATCATCCAGATATTCCTAGAATAACATTTGTCTTTGCAAAGCACAACATAAGACCCATCATTTGCAGACATCAAATAACTTTTTTATGTGTTTCTTTTATCAAAATACATTGTACCTTACACATCTCATTTAAATGACTCACTGACACATTTTTTTTTCAAATTATTTACACCCTTCTATAATTTTCAGTTTTGTTAGCTGATATGCTGCATTAGATGAGGACTCATTTTTCAGGGATACAAAATATCTAAAGTATGCATGCACTATACATCACTGAAAAGATTAACAAATAAAAATATCTATTTAATCATAGTCATACTTCCTACACGAGGGAAATGCCTACTTATCCAATGGCTGGTTTTGCACTTCCCTTAAGCTCAGCTAAGCATGAGCTTATTATAGGTATTGATTTTGTGAAGTAATTCTGACCAGTTTTAAGAATATATAACTGTACTACTAGCACTTAGCAGTATATTTAACCATCACTCTTATAAGGTTACAGACACTTAAAGAGGTAAGCAGCTTGTATTATGCCATGAGACACTTTCAGTAAGAAGTACTGGACAGCTTGATGCTACTAATACATCGTCATTCTGTGGCATTAAAGCTTACTTATATTATACCAAAAAAGTCATGTGAATTAGCAGCAGGTATACATTTTGACAATACCGAGTAATTGCAGGAATAAGCAGTAACAATTCATCTGTTATTGGGTTTTAACTCCAACATTCTAGGAGCCAGTACAATTGAGCAGCGTACAGCTGATGATATGAAGATAAAGAGCAATATAATCAGATTGACTTAATCATAATTCTTTGTAGTGCACATAGCTTGCACTGCTCCCACAAACCAGAAAGGTCAGAGAAAAAAAGTATAGAAGTGTTAAACTGCCATGACAGAAAAACATCCATTAAGGACTAACAGCTTTAAAAGCTGTGAAAGTATTCATTCAGACTTTTTTTTTTTGGAATGATGAATGAAACTGTTAAAGACTTCATGTCATTCCTTTTTGGTGGCCCTTGACCTCTGCTGATTCACTAGCAAAACACTAGAGTTTAACAGCAGTGAGGAATGCTTAAGCAAAGCACCCCTGTGACATCAGAAACATGCTTAACAAGTCTGCCTTTTTCTCACTCTTGGATCATAATTATGGAGCTCTAAGCAGTAATATTTGTAGAAATTGCATGGAAGGGGAAAATAAAATGATTTTCTCAATTATCTGGTCTAGTAAGAAATGTTGCAGTTGTATACCAAGCCAGGATATTAAGCACCATAGTCACTCTTACATAATGTTATCCAATATATCCAGTCCCATTATAAAGTCCAATTCTTTTGTCTTCATACAAAACAAGTATAGAAATTTTCATACTTTACTTTACTGATTTTCTAGTTACAGGTTCCAAGTTAATGTTATGTTAACTATTTCAATAAAATTTGCATATGCCTTATTTGCTAATGTGAATATATGTGTACACTGAAAAATAATGCTGAGTGTATGAGCTTAACATACTCCATGCACTATATAATCCAAATTGCACCTGTGAAATTATATATAACCCAGTCTTATATTCTATATTATACTGTTTACTCAAATGCATGTAATTTTGGGCTTCTCACCTCAGGCCTTCACTGAATATGGGATTTGCCCAGTCAGACTTTCCCCATAGCCAAAGGCAAATAACTAAATAAATAGATAAATGAAAATATTAGACATTAGCTATTTCTTTGGTGGTCATGTGTGTTGTAATGTATAAATGTCTAAACTGTCTGTGGACACTGCAGTCAGGACACTGAGTTTCGGAAATTGATATGTCACACTCTAGGATTCTGAAAGATTATCACCACCAGTGCTGATTGAACAATGTAGAAATGCCGAAAAGAGAAGAGGCGATAATCTGAGATTTAGAGAAATGGTAAGGCTACATCAAGCATATACCTCATTAGTTGCTAATTACTACATTTGATTTGAAAATTGCACTATCAAAACTGACCATGCTAGTGGTTCTTGTATCATGCCATGCATTCTGATTGCAGAGTACCCTTACATGTGTACACATACACAGAAATAGACACACACACACACACACACACACACACACACACACACACACACACACACACACACACACACACACACAAACACTACAAAGACAAACACAGGCATACATACATACACGTACATGCATACATACACGCACACATATGTATGTACACATGCACACAAATACAGACAAACACACACACACACACACACAAACACACACAAACACACACACACACACACACACATGGAAGGATTTACTATATACACTCCCTATCTATTTTTCCTAAAGTACACATTATATCTACTGAATGTATTGGCAAAATCTTAACTGTTCTTGTTTGGGATTTTGTGTGTGTGTGTGTGTGTGTGTGTGTGTGTGTGTGTGTGTGTGTGTGTGTGTGTGTGTGTGTGTGTGTATAAACAACAGACAAATACCTTACTAACAACATTAAATGTCACAACAAAACTGAACAAAACACCATTAGATACAAGAAAAAAAATGGTTAAAAGCTTCAGCTATCTGGGAGGAGCAGATGAGGTGGAGGGAAGTCTAAATGCAGAGGTCAAATGTACAATTAGAAGTATTGCAGTCAAGCAGCACAGATTGTCATGGGTAGTGTGGACAGAAGAATGCAAAGGAAGATGAAAAGTAAAGTGTACAAAACAGTGGTGAGGTACGAATTCCCAGAGAGCATGAATGAAACCACTTAACTCACTACAATAATAAAAGTTTTTTTCAAACTTGCTACTATAATAAATGTTTTTCACATTTTTTCCATTCGCCTCTTTTAGTCGACTTTTTGGGAGTTATTGGTGTTCAATATTAGCTTGATGCTTTTGATTGGTTATTACTGGTGTGGTTTGTCACAGAAACCCATGCTGTGAAGTTAGAGCAGCTGAGACAGCTTGAGGTGATGCAGATAAATTTCATGAAACAGGTAGTATTATGCCCACTGTTGGACATATGGAGAAATATGCACATCAGAGCTGAAGTCAAAGTAGCCTCAATTGCAGAGGAGGTCAAGGAGATCAGATTATGATGGTTCAGTCATGTGCAAGAAAGCAAAAGACAATATGGTAAAGCACGCTTGAGTGAAACAGGAAGCATACAAGAAGAAACAATGACAGCCAGCCAATAAGTGTATAGACAGAATGAGAGAAGACCTGTGAGAGTGAGCCATGACAGTTGAAGAAGGCAGGAAAGTATCAGTGACTCAAAAGAGGGTCTGGCAGCTGACATGATATTCAAACCCCATGAAAAAATGAGAAAAGTAGATAATGATGGTGATGATGGTGATGGTGACAGCATGTAATTGCTATATCATTTAGGTACAGCTAGGTTGACGATGACATCTCAAAGTGGTTGCAAATATTGCAGTACTTTTTTAACACTTGCTGGATCATTTTTTTTTTCAAGCTGTAAATATTTGTTCTTTTTTTTGGAATTTCAGCAATCACCTGCATTCAGCAGAAACAAATGTTAAAACTCATTATGGTGTTGTTATAGTCAAACTACTGATTTTTGTCATTTATCGTCAGACAACTGATTTCTTCAATGTGTGAAGCAAATGTTCCTGTAGACATTTTACTTTTATTTATTACATATTTTCAGTAATTTTCTTTCTGTTAGTAATAGAAATCAGCTGAAACACAGTATATGACTATTTACCTTATAGCCCAAGCAAACAGCACAGGTAATATAGTTTGTCAAGTTTCAGGAATATATTTTTCTTTATAAATTTGCAGCATAATTAATGTGCTAGTGTTAATTATTCTCAATACAAAAATCACAACCTTAGCGAGTGAAACATCTGAGCTATATTTCTTGCACTAATCGTGCAGGAAAGCACACCCCCGCCCCATAAAACAGATGGCTGCACTTTTTTTAAGCACATTTTTTGTTTGCCAGGAAGTGGACTGTTTTTATACACATTTCAAGTTACTCAGCATTATATACACAGTTTTATCTTTAGTTATGGACAAATAGATGAGAGGAAAGAAAAGGAAACACAATAAATTAGCAACCATAGTGCAAATGCTGTTCCTTGATTTTCTAAATGTTATAAACCTCACTGTTTATATTAGAGGTTGACTACCGATGACAAAAGATTCAGTGTGTGTTCAATGTTTTGCAAGCTGTCATCACAATCTCAACATAAAGGGAAAATTCTGAGGAGCATATTTGCTGGAAAGCTGTCAGACATCAACCCTTTATTATAAATAATTAATGTGCAACATGTCTGACTTGAAGCATACTATATCAAATCTTGAATGACATCAGAAGTCAAAGGGTTACACAGGTCAAATTAATTAAACTCCGCTTTAGTCTCAGGTTTACATGTGAGCTCAATAATTCTCTAACTGAATATTAAAAGCTGTCATTCAGTCAGTGCAGAAATAGCACTGTTTATGCAATAATGTTCAACTGTAATTATTCTAGGCCTACAACATATGGATCCCTTCACACTACACATTCCCATTTGTACTGCTGAGGCTGACATTTCAATCTGTAGTAGAAGTTCTTCAAAAATCATGTCCCCTCTGTGGAATAAAACATTTGTGCTGTTGATGAACCTATTTCCTTTCAGTAAAATTATGTCTCTGACACTTACTATATTAATGGTCTTTGAAAGTGTTTCTATTCAGACTGACCAATGCAATGAAAATAGATGCGTGCTTAACTTTAGGGGCCATGAAAATGGCAATATGCACTTAAAATGACCAGGTAAACTTTAAAATAAACCTCTTATTTAATACCTTTACTAACGGTCATTGCATCATGCCTTAATGACTCATAGTCAAACAATAAGGCATTTTTGTAATGCATAATAATTGTGTATATTAAAAAAAATCTGAGCAAAATGTCATGACCTTGCTAATACCAGACAGAGAAATAATTATCTGCTAAAAATTAAATTTGCTGTATGCATTACAAAACAGTTGAACATATATGACTACAGCAGAATCTAAGAGGAGCGCTTTTATTTCTGGGGAGTAGGGCATACCGACACAAATAAAGACAGGGAAGCAAAATGCATCATAAAACATGCATTGTTATTCCATAAATTATCTCATTTCATAAGATACTTTGCTACATATGAATCACAAAACTTAATCATACTTTCTAGGTTGACGAACCATAATATAACTCTATACAGAGTGCTGATGCACTGTGTAACTTCAGTACCCCCCCCCAAATATTAAAGTCTAAGTGATTGCATTACTTGGGCATGCTCAGTTGATTACCTACCATAAATGGTTTTAGTAGTGATAATGCAAAACAGCATCACTGTTCCACCTTTGATTCCCAGGCATAAAATACAAATTTAATTAAGAAAACTAATGGAAAAGCGGATGCAATATTGCCATTTTCCTGCTTTATCTACTGTATCTTTGGATCGTTACAGAGACACATGTCATCAATCTGTTCTTCTCATTACTACTAGAATCTTGAAAGATACAGAGATGTGGTCATGCATGAGGCCGATTACATGAAGCTTCATTTATTTTTAATCAAACAGCATCACGAAGAATGAGATACTATTCCTTGAAATCAAAGGGCTGGCCTTAACAACAGAAAACATGAGATGCCTCACATAAATGTTCATTACTAGAAAAGGCTTAATCCGGAATCATTATATCTTTTATGATACACTGTAGTATAGTCAGCCATAAAGGAAGGTCATTTACTTTTCTGCCATGACATATGAATATGATATTCCTATATATGAATCAGACTGCTGTGCTATTAGTAAATGTATTGATGTTTATTAAGAACGTGTTGTGTTGATTACATTATACGTATCTGGGATGTCAGGTTTGTCCTTCCGGTCAGTTATTCAGATGACTGACTTTCTAATGATGAAGGTACCCAAATGGAAACTAAAGGAACACACACAAAAGATAACACAATGGAAAAATTGTATAACTGTACACAGCTAAAAGTGTAATGAATGTGCATTTACTCTCAAGAGAATAAGTTCTTTTGATAGTAGTACTGAAGTCAGAGTTAGTCTTATAATTTCTTGAAAGCCTAATATTCAACAGACCACAACAATGGAGGACCGAAAGAAAGCAAGATATTGAAATGAAATTTGATTTTTGAAGGTGTAATCATTGGGTAAAGCTATACTTTTCTCAGGAGAAATGTGAAACCCTTACTAGTGTTTACATTGTACTCTGATTCAATTTTTAATGCTTAGATTCCAGAGACAGTATTTACACTACAGCCCCAAACACTGGTCTAGACAAATGCCAAGAGCTGCATTGTATCAAGTCTGTTTTTGTTTAATGATATTCTTCTGTTGATTTGTGTCTGGCATCTGCTGCTTGCTTCTTGCTGACACTTTTGTCTGCTAATTTCAGTAATGTTTTATGCCATTGCCAATGGGTCCATAATGCATTCTGCTTATCATAAATCCCCAACATATGCATATTTCCCTGAATGAGAAGCATTGCTAACTATGATTATTTTCTTCCCTATGTATAACTTTTTAATTTTAATTAGTTTTAAATTTTAAAAGTGTAACATTTGAAATATCCAGGCAATGGGTGGAGATTTTTTTTTGTTAGCATGTGGTAAGCAAATCAACTGTAAAGGCAAATACATAATAATAATAATAGTAATAATAATAATAATAATAATAATAATAATAATAATAATAAAAAATAATAATAATAATCCATAAGAAATCATTGACGGAATATTAGTTCAAGCCAAAAGGCAGAAACCCCATCAGACACCCTTGTTTAAAGGCATAGGAATAAAAGAGCAATGAGGCCAGGAGACAGTACAAGTTCCAAAGTAGAAATAGGTATCAGTAAGAAAATCAAGCAGGGAAAATAAAGCATCAGCAGGTGATGAAGTTCATAGACGTTTAATGCGGACATGAGAAAATACAAAAACAGCAAGTAGCACATTTCAAGGACATTTAATGGGGAGAGTACAGAGAGAAATAAGACAGTGAACTATATATTTAATATTATTTGGTCATGAGCTGTGTTACAGTTGCTACATAAGGTCAGGACTCAAGGCACGGGGATGCTTGCTCAAATGGAATCAGTCTTTCTTGGACATGCAACATCTTTCAAATGAAAAGAGTAGACTAGAAAATATGTTCTCTGAAATAATTTTAGAGTTTTGGTTCTACCTACATAAGAAAAGTCCATTAAACCAATCAAATCAATTTTAGTCAAATAGTTGGAAAGAAGGATGCAAAAAATAGCTATAGATGAAGTCTTTAGACATTAAATTAGTTGAAATCAACATAACATATTTGTTTCATTATATTGTTCTTGAAATGTGGATTAAAAGAGTCTCCTGTTAGGCAAATGTACTCAAGTCACTTTGATGGCATTATGGCTAGTATAGTGCCTTTATATTCACATGCTCTGTTGATATTGAGATTTAATTGTTGTTCTCATTGACTGTATCACTGCCTGATAACATAACAAAATAACTCTGTAGCTCAAAGAACACAGACAACAGGATAGTAAAGACAACATGCCTCTTATGTTTCTAGCTCATTGGGTTACCATAATGGCACACTAGCACAAACATGTGAACTCCTGAGAAGAAGAGCAGTCCATAGTGTATGGTAAAGTACATATTGTCTGTTCATTTGACTTGTTAAAAATCTAATCATTTGACTCCACTTTCACCAGTTTATTATAAGTCCCCCATCGTCTCAACAAATAGTGCTTAGTCACAACTTAAATTCTTCCCTCCACACGCCATTTCTAGAAAAAAAATCAGTAATCACAAGTCACATGCCTTATTCCAACTTTTTTCAGTGGTCACATTATCAAGTCTATTCTTCTGCCTTTGATTGTATTCTTCTTATCATTGTAGTAGACATTACTTTCACACATTCTGGCTGTCCTTTGTCCTGTACTTTTTTAATATTCTCACCAGGCCTTCACAAATGGCAAATATTAATTTCCATTTTTTCTGACTCTATCCACACACTCTTTGTATTCCAAAGACTAGATAACTCTTGCCTCTACTTTACTTTCTGCTTTGCATAATTAATTCTCTCTGTTGCTACTGTTCATAGATCTTTGATATAATCTGTGTTCCTGAGAATTACCCCTTCTAACCTTTTCTCATACCTGGGGTTATTTTCCCCAAAAGTGAATTAGTCTTTTATTTTTTTTATTCTAATCACATTTGTTATTTAGCATTCCATTTAAAGAGCCCCCTCCATATCCACTTATAGTTTCCATCACATCTGTCTCACAGTACCTCCTAAGCATTATGCTTTCATCAGAATACTTTCAGAAAACAATATCTTGAAATGTGTTATAGATCTCTGAAGAAATTCTTCAATGTTACATAAGTGGCCTCTGGCACAAAACTTGATTTTTCTCAAGCAGGTATTCAGAATATGGGCAGAACTAATGAACTGGAAATAGCAAACTACACATTTTCAAAACATATTACTAATCAATCATTGTGCTAGAAATAAGAGCTAAAGATGATTTTGCATGCCTGATTCCAAAGAATGAAATGATAATCATCTATTGATTTTTTTCAACAACCACTTAAATGTAACTGTGTAACTATAGTTGTAAATAAACAAATAATGAGGAAACTTTGCTGTGTGGAGGATCTAAGATTCCCTAGAGTTCAGGCACCTAATAAAAAATATAATGTGAATATCCAAACTGATAACAGGTGGTAGAAATACTTTCTTTAAACCTTTCCAAAGTATAAATCAACTAATGGAAGTAGGGAAGCACAAGCTGGTTCAAGTCGAATCTTCTTTATTAAAAACACACAAATAAGCCATCAAAATAGTAGTTGAAAAAGCAGAATAAATGAGGTATGGTAAGAAGGGAATTTGTCCAGGGACATCTTCAGAAGGAGGTTAGGTAATATATTAGTTGGGGTTAAGAGGGTAGGAGGGAGGAAAGGGTTAAATGGGAATGAGGGATGATTGGAAGAAAGTGAGGTAAGGGTAGGGAGGGGCTTAAGGGGTTTTATGCAAGTTTAACTTGGTAAGGAATCACATTTTGGCGTGAACTTGCAATGCAGGTTTATGTCTGAGATGACATGTAGGTACCGTGCTATGGTCAGGTAGGCCTTGTTGACAGAGGTAGGTAATGTTAGTTAGTGAAGGTTTGAGGAATGCTTTTTTTTTTTTTTTTTTTTGTGGTTTAACATAGTGTCCTTGTCGGTGGATTGCTAGATTGCCAGAGTCTGGTTTAAAGGATTTATTGAAGGATTTAAAGATACTACAAGTTAAACTTTAGTTAGTGGCATGGTTAGTTGATATCCACTGTTGTAGGGAAGTTGTAGGAGACTGTGTGTCATTTAGGGATATGACTTGGCTTAGTTTGCCTCTTTTTCCTTCTTCTTAATCTTCCCCAGGTTTATGCTGTATGGCATTAGGTGAGTTAGGGGAAGGGATTGGTGGTGACCAACTAGTGCCTCATGCCCTCTTATAGCTGGATCGTGCTTGCCAGACTCACAGGGACAATTTATGGGTCTTCACAGGTTTCCAGCTTACTGTCACTCAGTGCAACTGCACATTGTCACTTTACCATTATGGGGGAGGGCAGGGCTACAGGAAAATAACACTCCTTACACTGGCAAAATGAAGTGCATTTAAAGTCAAATTTGTTAATAAGAAATGAAGTTATCTGCTGATGCAACCTGTAACTTAAGCATCATATTTTAAGATTGAACTGCTGATCTAATTCCATTTGATATGCTAAAAAAATATATAAAGCCCCTGCACAAGCATATTGGAAATGGTAGTTTGCTACTGGGATGCTGAGACTGTCGTTAACGGAAAGGGATGGACATTGAGTTTTGGACTTCATATCCTTCCAGATATGTTTGCTGACTAAATCCTGTTACTTAGCACTTTTTGGGGGTAAGACTGGATTTATGATGGCTTCCAAGGATGGTTGTTGCAGCGATTGCTTCCCCTTGGGATTTTATGTGATTGTGTGGTGTAGCATTGTGCATAGAGGCTAGTTGGAGTGTGTAAGAATAGAGAAAGGGAAAAAGAAAGGAAAAGGCAATTTTGGCTTGCTGTGGCTTTTGGGAGCAGTGAGTTTCATGACAGCTGTTCTGTGTCATTGTTAGATCTGTGGAGGTGTGCGCATCATTGAATGGGGGAGGGAGTGAGTTGCTTAGACTGAATTTTGGAGGGGAGAATTTTCTGAATGATGTTTGTTCTGGTGGCTGATACTGTGAGTGCTACTGTGGGTGTCTTGGCGGGGAGAGGGGTGGTGTCATGGGCCCATCTCCTGGTTGCCTTTAGCCTTAACATAAATGAATAGAATGTCTAAAGCTGTGACTCCATTAAGTGGAAATGCATAACTATGTGCATTTTTATGATGTATTCTGCATTGGAAATACCTCCCATAAATTTACTTTAAGGAATTATAAGAACGTAATGGTTCCCTGAAATCCAAATGTCCTTTATAAACATTCATTATGTTTCTTTTGATTTTAAGAAGCCTTTTTTTCTGTACAGATGCTGAAGAGGTGTTTAAGTGGATTGTATGGCTAGGCATGTAATGGTCTGTGGATGCACATGCCTGTTATGATCTTAACAGCTGGGGTGGGGATTTATCGGAGGTAATTGCGTTCAACTACCAAGGTTTGGGCGCCTTACCAGACAGTTTTTTCATAAAACTGTGATTTTTTTTTTCTGGTAAATTATTGGCAATTAAGACTGAAGTTAGGAAATAATGACAGACATTTGAGTTTCAGACGTCATACCCTTCAGAAAATTGTAAAAGAAGTCTAACTGTAAAACCAAGGCAGGTGGTTTGCCCAAACAGAGTGTGTTAGGCTTTGTCATAGTACTGCTTGTGCAGACACAGACAATCCACTGATGGTGTGCCTCCACAGTACAGTGGTAGAGAACTGGTCTCCAGAGAGCAGGTATGTGAGCTTGAGGACAGAGGACTCAAACTATGGGGCATTGGGAAATGTTTCATTAGGTGGCAGTGAAGGGAAGGTCATAGATGGGCAGGCTACTGAACAGATGGATGGGGATATGTTTCACTGAGAATGCAGACTGACTGGCATGATGCCTGCCTGGTATTTTACTTGCATTCATGACTTCACAGAGCTCAGGGACAGGGCTGCTATCACATAGTATGGCCATAAAAGATCTATTATGTAAATTGTGAGATATAGGTCACTTCCTTGATGGCTGGGTGGACAACTACTGGGACTATGGTCTATAGCGTCCTGGGTTTGAGACCTGCATGGCTATTTATTTATAGGTGGGAGGTTGGTGTAATGGTTAAGATGCTTACCTTAGAAACACAAGGTGCAGGGTTTGATTATCACATGGGATAACTCCTAGGCTTAAAATGGCCCCAAGGACAGTTAGCCTAGTAGTAGTCTATGAATCTATGGAGGTACTGCACATCCTTTTTTGTTTTTATTTCTGTCCACATAACAGGACAGCACATGGGAGGTACTGCTGAGGTCACCCCATTTAACAGGTAATAAGTCTGTTAACTTTTAATTTAGGTAGGAATGATTATAGTGTGGTGTATCTGAAACATTTTGAAGTCTGGTAATGTTATAGGGTGTATGTTAGGAAAGCCTCTCCTTTATCATGGATGCTGTTGCAGGCTCCATAATCTCCTGTACTGACAAGGTATTGAATGGTTTATATGTTTCATTACACTGACAGCTTCTCCTTTGATTACCAAGATGAGGAAAACTGCCACTATAATGGGGAACAAATGGTAAAATGGGGAACCCTTACTAATGCATTTCAGAGGATTTACATTTGTCTTTCTCTTTGCAGATGGTGGTGATGTGATGGGTGTTTCAGTTGCAGCAGCACTACAAAGTGAGCTCACAGATGGTGGAAGCAGGTTGTCGCAGTGGATGCCCCATTTGCTAGAGTGGTGCACAAGGTCACACAAGGGGGAGTGCAAAGAGAGCAACAGTTACTGGTCCAAAGAAAGTGGAATTCCAAGGTAACAGATTCTGCTGGGATGGAAGTTCCAGTTATGGGAGTGGCATACAATGAAGTTCCAGGTAATTTTATTTTATTTAGTGCTCATTAAGGCATGTTAGTGTTGGTGGGGCTTGGGGTAAGTGGGGTCAAGTCACCACAGTTGTAAGATCATAGGAAGTTACTAGGATTTGAGGCCCTTATAGGTTAGACAAGTTCAACCCTTATCCATGTGCCATATCTGTTTTTGTCTGAGGGACATGGGTCGAACCCCTTGGGGTGAATTTATGGTTGCCCACTCAGTTGTTCAAATTGGGTTTGAACAGGGCCAATGAGGTATTCTGTTAGCATATACTGGGAGATTGTTCCAAGGGTAGTATTTTCTAAAAGACAAAGCTGTCTCTTGAGGGGGTCTTACTAATGGTACATTCCAGGTTAAGGATTTTAGAGCAAGTAACGTGCATCATTTGCCTGGCTCTTTGGGCTGATAAGACATGGTTTGGTATAGTAGGAAGGATTTGGTGGAGCTTTGTGATATGAGTGACTGGGTCTTTTGTTAGCTACCAGAAGTAGGTTTAAGTAAGGCATTGTTTAGGCTTCCTGCAGGAGTTTAGAGTACTTTTACAAGAAAGGCTTATGGTAGGTGGGAAAATTAGTTATTTGGGTTTGGAACAAGGTAAGACAGTTCACTTGGTCAAGGAGGTGTTATCTGTAAGTAGTGTAGTCACAAGGGTGACAAGGCTATGAACTCAAAGAATTTTGGTCAGTGTTTCATTAGTGTGAAAAGTTGGGGTAGGTATGATAGTGTAAAGATTGACTGATAGTGGTTATTGAGAGGATAGGTTTTTGAGGGTTGATGTGGTAGCTGGAGGTTTATCGGGATACAGTTTATTGAGTATTCAATTTATGAATATATTGAAGCCATTTTGAAAGTAGTTTGTTGGGCAATAAATGGTCATTAAACGTTTTCTTGTTGATATGGCAGATACCATGCAATTAATATGTTCCATGCATTATCAGGCCTGGTAAATAATAATAATCTCACCTGACATAGGCTGCTGTCACTGAAAAGTGCCAGAGGTACCTAAACAGGGGTGTCACAGCAGTAAGATCATTATCCACATCTGTGTGATAGCTACAGGGTGCAATGCCCATCTTAGCACATAAGCCAGTACAATACACTATACTATGGAGTATGCACATCTGTGCATACATAGAGTAGCAGACTATAGTATGTGGCATGTGTGCATACATGCCTTGCATATGATGTTACATTGCATATTGTACAGTAACACATGTAATATAGTTGTGTTTTATGTGCAGTAGTGACTTACCAGGCAACTCCAGGCTCGGTAGTTGAGAGACATCCACCTCCACAATACCAGCTAAATCTTGTGGATGGAGGTCTGCAGGTGTCTCCAGGTTGGCCAGTAGCTTCCCGGTATGTGTGAGTTAGTCTGGGTGAGTGGCCCCCCACCTGTTGCACCTTGTTCCCTGGTGATTGCAATAGCACACTGTTTTGCCCATCTTATCAGATAAGTGCAGTGTCGGCACACCTGCTGATAGGTGTGATTGTGACCGCCAACATCATTTACCCTCCTGCAGAGTTCCTCCCACAGGGCAGCCCGCTGCTGTGCATCCTGTGGCACAAGGCTGAAGAGTGTTGTGTAGTTGTCGAGGAGGTATGGGATGAAGACCTCATCCTCCAAGTGGCTGTACAGCTGCAGTCTGCTATGTGGCATTCCTGGAAGACATGATGATGGGGACAGGTCACAGTAACTCACAGAGAAGTACAGCAGTACAGCTGAACATACATGTGTATCACATTTATTAAGATTACAAATACGTCTTTGTAACTCTACATGACACTAACACCACTGGCATGTATAGGTCACACACATTTGACACCTACTAGTGATGTGATGTTATCACCTTATATGTATGTGTCATGTGATGACATTGCTCATACAACATGTGGATGTTGTCTTGGCGTGGGCATGTCTGTTTGCCTGTACTGGTGTCTTTACCTATCAGCATGCCTGGATGTGTTCACATTAATGCAATCAACCTTAATGCTGTGTATATGTCACATATATAGTCAAACATAGCCATTAGGGACATGACCTGTAACCCCGTGACTTGCAAGCATGTATGTGTTTTGCCATATACAGCTACATGGCACTGTACAGCTGTGTAGCATCCTACCATGTATTCCCTGTGTTGCATATGTGTAACAAATGGCACAATAGGTAGCCTGTTCGTATTTGCAGGGTTGTATATCAACTATAGCATGTATGGTCATAGTGATCTAGTAGGCTATATGCCCTGGGCCATTTATGAGCCTAGGTAGACAGGTTACCTAGCTGTAGGCAACAGACAGGTAAGTTTCAGTGGCCAGTTCAAGCAGTGCTACAGAACTGATACACATGGTTATTGATATATTTGACATGCGATCATCACACCATGTCACAGAGAGTGGCAATGTGCAGCTTCGCTGGACAGGAATGCATAGTATGGCAAGAGTATGTTAAGTGTATGGGACAGGGCTCTGTCAGGCATGTTGTGATCCTTATACTAGAAAGGTGGATGTCCATGATGTATGTGTTTATTTGGGATCAGGATATGTTAAGTGTAGCACATCCAACACCTCTGGGTTGGACATGGCTTTATTCAGGGTAGGCTGCATGCTACATAGTGCAGCTAGGGATTTTGAAGGGCAGTGCGGCCATCTACACATGGGCAATAACCCTTAAAGGAAATATGTGATCTATTATGGGTCACATGGGTGTTGAGTATGGCTGAGCAGTTATCTCTGTATCCCTGGATGGCACCCTGTCATGATTAGGGGTGCCACATATGACTACCTATCTTTTGTGGTGAAGTAACTATCAAAGGGAAGTACTGTCCAGCTGCATCCCATACGCACAGTTGCCATTATGTTGACCGCTGCCTAGGTGGTAATTAATGGGTACAGGGTTTGTAACATATGGGATGACAATGCAATACTTAGCTGTCAGAATGTGGCCATACATCACACACCACACATCTGACACACTAGGGCTCTTCTCTATGTTGAATGCAGCACACAATGAGTCAACTATTGCTCCTAGTTCATAGTCATTTGCAAACATCAATAGGCAGATGCCTTCTGTGTTAGTCTATGTGGTATAGATAACAAAGAGGGGGAGTACCAGGAAAGATCCCAGTATTACTGTGGCTGCCACTGGTTTGATGTGCGTGTATTCATCAGGCACCTTCTGTAGTGTGGGTTCTGGCAGCAGTCCAGTTGCCAACCACTACTGTGACATAGGAATATACACCTAGTTTACTGAGTGTAGTTGGAACACAGTATGAGTGATGGTGTCCTACGACCTGGCAAGGTCATGATATGCAGTGTGAATCAACCTTACTGTCATCTACATCTGTACCGAGTACATCAATTACGTTGACCATAGTTCATAGCCGTATAGACCAGACTCAGCAGAGTAGTTGTGCACTTTGTCCCATTATCAATGATGTCTCCCCCTTTGTGGGGTGTGATAACTGTTGCTGTGCACCATTTGGTGTGTACACAGCCTGACTCAGAGCTATGATTGAACATGATGTGTATGTGGATAGCTGAATGTTCTTACATTTGTGTAGGATACACCCTGGGATGTTGACAGGTCCCATGAAAGCTATATATATGACTTTAGAGAGTGCAGCTTGTACCTGCATAGTTGTTAGTACAGGGGCCTTGTAGTGTACATGGATATATTACTAAGTGTACCTGTTAGGGGTGGGGGGGAGGTGGAAGTGGGTTTAGGTTCTCTGAGACCCTATCTGGATGAACGGGTGCTATTTCTGTAGGTGCAGTACTTCCCATGCCATAGTGCTGTGCAGCACGGCAGGTCTTGTTGATGCCATTCCGATTAATGACATCTATAGAGTGCTCTGTGCTTGGCCTCATAATATGCGGCTGATTAGTTTCACAGTAGCTTTGCGTGGTTTTATATGCTGTATCTGCATCTTACTGAGGCTGACCAGGGATCACCTACACTCATGTGTGTTCACTCTTGCAACAGTTACTACCTTCTGTGGTACAGTTTAAATCATGGTACCACCAGTTTGCCTACTTGTATGTGTTGGGTTGAATCCTAGTTCTGTTTCAATAGCACAATCACTGCACATATGTGACTGCTTAAGGTTCATTTGTGAAGGATTCAGCATTTGCAAATGCATTGTCCATCTGCATGGGTGCCATGGCACTCACCACTCTGCTCTTAGGAAACATAACATTGGCATCGGAGACTATGTGTAGCATACTGTTACCCCTGTTTGTGTGACTAATGTGATCCAGGTCAGTGGGGTCGATGGAATCTAACATGCATTGAGTGTCAGGTGTTGGTACATGAGGAGTCTCCCCAGTTCATACTGGAATAGCTGAGAGTGACCATTATTATGGTTCTGTCTCAGAACTAATCTTCCCCATTACAGTACATTATGACAGCTGGAAAGTCTGCGACGTGGTGGGTGATCTGTATTAAGGTGCATTTTGAATTCCACTTTGGCACAAAGGTAGTTGCTCAGCATAATGCATCTGATGTTATGCAAGTGCAATTAGCATGGCAGTGTACATATCCTTCAGGAATATGGACACACCTGCCCGTGTGTTCCAATAAAGGATAATGGGCAAGAGGTGAGGTATGTGTTATAACATGGTCATGCAGGTGTGCTCTCCAGAGCATTGAAACATGTCTCAGCCACTGCACAGATATATTCTCCATGTTAGGGATTGACATATGTGTGTCTGTATAGTGTTTCTGACATGTATCATTGTGTAGCGAGACCCACAGTTTATTGCTTGGCTGTCCCTGTAACAACAGTGGACCCTCACTTGAACCATGCATGATGAAGGCACTATAGGGGAAGCATGAGCCCTAGGCAGTATCCAGATTCCCAGGGGTGACAGGTGCAGGCTCTGTCTGGCAAACCATCAAGGTCTGTCAACCATATTATCCCAGGATGACAGATACTGGATACCCTGTTACATGCACCACTACACTAGACAATTGTGGAATACAATCCGTTTGTCCCTGTACTGCAGTATCATTTTGGCCAATGGCAGAATGCTACCCAGGCCTTGGGACATACCTGCATGGGCTACAATATCTGACAGTTCCTACATGTGTTTCCATGCAGTCCAGGCTACTGCATCACAGGTCTTACACAACAACATGGAATATGCTAGAGCCATGTGTATAGTTCAAAAGGTGGTCTGAGTGTATGAGTATGTGGCTAATCATGGCAGACAGGCAGCTGACAGTATGTATGCCCTCGTATAGGTCAGTGTGTAACATAGTGTTAGAATTTGCATTCAAAAATAAGTACTGTTGGGCGTGTTTCCAGTCATGTGTTCAGAGGTGTGGCACAATTATGCAAACTATGTCATACAGTTTTTCTATTTTGGTGTCTGTCTCTTCCTGCTTGGGGGTCACTTCTTTGGCCAGATACTTAGATGCATCTGTGAATGTGTGTGCTTTCTGGTAGTGTGTGTGGGTGTCCTTACTGTGCTCTGGTAAGGGTATGTGTTGGTTGTGTTGATGAGCTGCGTGTGTTTACCTACACCGCATGACTGTCCAGTCCAGTCATGGCTGTAGACTGTGCTGCCTTCCAGCTTACCCCTGTAGCTGCATCCCAGACAATGTGTGGGGCCTGGTGTTAGGTGGGTCTGGCAGTGTACATGGCATAGAGATTACATTCCTCCAGGATGGCCACATACACAAAGCTGACATTAGTAAACACCAGTAGCTGACTAGTGGACATGCCTGTATGAGCATTCAGTACTACAAGTACCAAGTACTGTATTTAGTTTACATATTGCCTATGAAGATGTTTTAGACAGTGATGCTCACATGTAAATATTTGTGTTATGGATGTGACAGCACTGACTATTATGGAAACATTGTAGCTACCTTTCATAGCAATCCTCCTCTGAGGAGCACATCACATCCTGTTAGTTGATTACAGATGATGCAAGTCTCTACAGGTCTGTTTCCTTCTCTGGGTATATACTCACATATCCACCAGGACAATGAGCTCCGTTGGGCACAGACACCCACTCTCCAAACAGAGTCATGTATCAATAGGCTCTGATGCCACTATAAACATGGTCAGGATATAATCAGATAGTGTGAGTCATTACCTATGATGCGGCTATTACACATGGGCAGCTGTCTCCTATATCTTACACTCCTACTGCAGATGTTACACTGGAGTTAAAGATGATATGCAACCTGTTTCTTTACCAGTGCTGTGCACTACCTTACATACAGTATGTGCAGGCGGATGTTAGGTTGTCAATGAGAGGTTTGGCTACACAAACCTGGTAGTTGAACCAGTGTGTCTGTACTCTCAATATCCACTCTTTGTAGGTGTGCACATAGACATTTGACCCAGCACTATAACAAGGGTCACTACACATTTGCATAACATGTACATATGCACAGCTGTCAT
The DNA here is from genome assembly GCF_019279795.1 of Protopterus annectens. Classification (NCBI taxonomy): domain Eukaryota; kingdom Metazoa; phylum Chordata; order Ceratodontiformes; family Protopteridae; genus Protopterus; species Protopterus annectens. The sequence goes on from NC_056730.1 coordinate 994,894,352, forward strand.
TGCTTGCAAATGATAGTAGAGATGTGGATATTACATGTGTTATGTGAATGGATAGTTACCTGGATTTTCCAGTTATCTTTGCTATCATGCTGCTAACCTGTCAGATGAATACTAATGCTATGTATCCTGTCATTGAGTACTGTAATTGCCAATAGACATAACTACTGTTTGCATAACATAACCGAACTGCTATGTAGAATAGAATACAGATCTGCCTAGAATACTGTACATTAGACAGTTATTGGCTCAATATTCCACAATGCACACCATATTTGCACGGTAAGCCCGCCTTTAACATGTTCATCTTACTTATACACCCATACATATGTTGACTGTTACAATATATCAACATATACTTTTCCCTGTTATAGCACATACTTGTTGGACCAATCCTGACACTGACAGTGGCTGGAAGCAAGTTGGTGGGTTCCAAGCCCATATCATCCCTTGTGGTGTATGTGGCGTGTGCCGTGTGACCTACAGCAGTACACACATAGAATACTACAAGCATCCCCCTCTGACATCTCAGATGCTCAGGTAAGAGCCACCCTCTCCAAAGCAAAAAACACAGCATCAATGGGACCAGACAGTGTCCCAGCTGTGTCCTACATGAACTCCAAGAAGAGCTAAAGCCAAACATAAAACTACTGTTCAATCTCAGCCTTACTACAGGATATGTACCCAAAGAGTGGCGTACAGCAACAGTGGTCCCTCTCCACAAAGGTGGTGCCTCAACGGATCCTGGAAACTATCACCCCATAAGCCTGACTAGCTTGGTCTGCAAAGCTATGGAAAGGATCATCATGGACCTCATAAATAAAGATATTGGGGACCTACAGACACTGGATCCTACCCAGTTCAGCTTTGTTAAGGGCAGATCCTGCCTCTTATACCTGGTCAATTTCTTTGAAACAGTCATCAAGGCTATTGTCGAGGGGAAGGTGGTCCACACAGCCTACCCGGACCTTGCAAAAGCCTTCGATACAATACCCCACTCAGGCATTATAGATAAGCTCACCAGCTTAAATATAAACCCCTATGTCACTAGATGGGTTGCAAACTGGCTCAAGGACAGAACCCACATAGTTAGAATTGCTGGAGCCATGTCAGACTCCAAACCAGTTACAAGTGGCATCCCACAAGGCTCAGTCCTGGGACCTCTCTTGTTCGGTATATATTTCTGGAGGTACAGGCCAACACGGAAGGACTGTGGCTGACCAAGTTCACAGATGACTGAAAACTGGGCACTATAATCGACTCTCCAGCCGACACAAGCATCCTCCAAAAGGGCCTCATAGAAACAGACAACTGGTGCCAGAGCCATGGCCTCAAGCTAAATGCCAAAAGTGTATAGTCACCCCTTTGGCAAAACAAAGTGCCCACAAATTACCACATAGGTGGTAATCCATTAAGTACAGAAGAAGTAATTAGGGACCTGGGGACCCAAGATGATAGCAATCTCTCATTTGACAACCACGTGGCCAACATTCTTAGAAAAACATTTTATATAGCCCACCTAATCATGAAGGGATTCACATCTAGATCAGGGGAGGTCATCGTGCCTCTTTACTCATCCCTCATCGGGCCCATAATTGAGTACAATGCCCCTTTTGGGATGTACCTTACCAGACACATGCAGCAACTGGGAAGACCCCAAAAGTACCTCACCAAGAGGATCAAAGGGCTCAAACAGATGCCATATGCTGCCCGGTTAAAGAAACTCCAGCTCTACTCAGTGGCATACCACCTGCTCAGAGGCGATCTGTGCCTGACGGATAAAGCCATTTCCAACCCGGAATTAAGGGACATGCTGCACCTCAGAAAATCCAAATCCCATCGAGCTACACGCTCGAGAGACTTGAACATCAGCACTGAAATAAATAGGACATGCTGGAGGGACAGACTCATAACCCAGAGGCTCCCTTCACTCTGGAATAAAATCCCAGTCCAGGTTAGACAGAGTCCCTCATTGACTCTCTTCAAGAGGAATCTTGATGAGTGGATGGGAGATCATAGGTTTACCCCGGCTATCACTTCTGTGTCACTGTTAGACAGAGGCACAGTATACTAACCTCAAAAAAGGGCATAGCAAAATTAATTTAAAATGGGTGGCGAAAGCCAAACACACTCTGGCTAGGCTTATAAATGCCCTAGGGCAGATAGCCTGGTATGAACCTATGAACCTATGAACCTATTACTACTGCTCAACACTACATCACTACAAGATAGCTATTTCCACTATATGCATTGATTACACTGTAATTCATATAGTACAGATACTACATACACAGACATGCTGCATGTTATACATACCTTCTTAGTAATCGGAGGTGTTATTAACTAGTGTAATACTCGTTTTCAGTTTGTCTTTCATTGTTTTGTACTGTCCTACAGGTAGATACAGAGGGTATGAATGTGTGACAAGGCAAACTTTTATAGTTACAGATCAGTAACATGTGCTATCCCGATGGCCAATTGGTGTTCCTAAGTAGCTAATTACATGCACATCAGCTGCGCTGCTACTGCCTTAGCCAATACCATGGCTACAGTGGAGTATAATTGAGTACTCTACTTGGGCATTGTCCTTTTGCCTTACTTGTGAGGAAGACAGTGTGGAAGTTTTGTTTGGAATCTATTGCAACAGCTGTATGGAGATGAACAGTAATATATTGTGTGCAATGCCTAGAGGAGTTCGTCTGAATGAGAGTACTGCTGTTATATTTCTGAACATTGCTACTTGTGCATGGTTTGTCTGTACCTAATACTTCTGCATATGTTTCAGTCTGGCCAGGTTGTTTGACCAGCTCAACGCTGCATAGCTATGCATATAATGTTAGGGGGTTTACAGTGTGCTTACCAGACATATTTAGTTTGGTGTTACTGTCTATCATACTGTGCTAATAATCAGTACTCAGCAAAACTTCCTGGTGTACGAACCTTTCAACCCTCTGAAAAGGGATTAGTTCATACAAACCTTGTTATATCAGCAGCTGTTCAATTGTATAACAGCAACTATTTCACATAGGGCCATAATAGTGTGGCTGTGTCCAGGTATGTTTCAGCATATGTTGTACAGTAGTTGCATAATTGGTTATGGTATGACAGTATGTATTGATGTAATTATTTCAGTTGTCAGCTAGATGTTGGTGGGTGCACATAGCACATGCAGGTGTGTAGGAACCCCTTTTATACAACGTCTATTTGTGTGTGGGTGTTCTTTCCCTATGTGAACACCTATCCCTTAGTGTAATAATACTATGGTAATTGAAGTCTGATTCATTAAGGCACTATTAAATGCTTCCTGTATAGCATGCAGGTACTGTTAGTCCTTGAATCCTTTTGGCAATACATCGAACTGTAATAAAGATTTGCAAAATGAAAGCTGTCTGTGTAATTCTGTCATGGATATTTGCAGTCATTGCAGTTGTGTTGGTGACTGTGTCCATAGAACATATTTGCAATAGGGAATGGCATATATTCTTCATATGTTATGTTCATATTGCTTGGGGGGGGGCAGAATGTGTGATTGCTATGGTCCATGTTATACTCAGATATGACCACTTTGGATGCTGTCTACACACATGTATGTATGTATATGTATATATATATATATATATATATATATATATATATATATATATATATATATATGTGTGTGTGTGTGTGTGTGTGTGTGTGTGTGTGTGTATGTATATAGATATATACATTATTGCATACGTTTATCTGTACCTCCATAGATGTGTGGATGTTTTTAACCTATCTATATATACATATATATATATATATATATATATATATATATATATATATATATATATATATATGTAGACCTGTATATGTCTACATGTCTGCATGTATCTCTCTCTATAATATATATATATATATATATATATATATCTATATATATATATATATATATATATATATATATATATATATATATATATATATATATATATACTATATATCTATATATGAGCATGCACCTTTAATTGGGTACATGGCAGGTTGTCCTATTTCAACACATTCCTCCCTTTTGTGTTTTAACCTGTCTACATACACACCTGGGATAGGTACATCCCAAGTAGCTTAGTGTTAGGTTACTCTGAGGATGGAGTACATGGTTGAGGGTTCTAGTCCTGGAAGGTGTTATTATTTTACCTCTCAGAGTAGGCACTGGTAGGGAAAGTATGAATAATGCACATTTATGTGGTTGTGAGCAGGTTTGCCCATGGTCTGCCAGACGTTAAGCGAAGGTCAAACATGTGAAGCGCTTCTCTGTTTACCGTGTTTCAGCACCGTTTAATGTCACACAAACACGTGGAAACCCGCTTACAACTGCTTAAGAGTGCTTTAATCCACCTGCATCCAAAAGCCCTTATTCTGGCCCTCAAAATAACCTAACAGTCCTTGCAGTTCTTGAACCCGAGACCATGAACACTACAGTCACTGACTTTACCACTAAGGAATCTGAGATATGCACGAATGTTATGGTGTTTAGAATATACATTGTACTACAGATATTCCTCACTACTGAAAACAAATGTGACAGTCAGTTGGTGTACATATGTCTGATACATGTTAATGTTCATATGTTTGTGAAAGTAGGTGTTGCAATGTGACATGACAGGGTGTATTATGAATGAGTAAGGTTCTTGCTTTGTGTCCTTTTTATATTGTCCCCATACTCCATGTATGCCCCCCCAGTTCACTTATTAGACATCCGACCCAGGCCCTACTTGATGCATGATTGCATTACCCATCATTCCTCCCCCACCCCAATCTTCACATACACAACAACCACCACTTCTGTGGTGAATTAAGTTAATATTAATTGTTATAATACCAGAGCTGCATGTGTTTTGTGTACACTCCAATTCCTTTGGAGTGATTCTGTGACATGTAGTGTGTTCATAGATGCTTATATATATGGCTATTGATGTAACTGTATAGTATAATATATATATATATATATATATATATATATATATATATATATAAATATATATATATGTGTGTGCAGACATCACTGATATATATATCTATATATATATATATATATATATATTGTATTAGTTTGTAACAGTAATACATCGGTAGAGTAGAATGTGTTGGTTCACAAACTACAGTACATTACAATGTACTGTACATATGTACACAAAGTCACTGTCCCATTTGTGATCATTACAGTGAAATGCATATGGTATAAGGTGTAGTCTCAAGACCATGAAACATGTGTACACCTCAGATTGCTTAGTAATACGTCCCATGACTATAATGTGCATGGTCCAGCTTTGGACACCTGCGATGCTTTACGAATGTTTTTTACTGCAGAATAAGGTGCATTTAAGCTGTTGTAAGCATGTTTAAAAGTTTTTGTGTGACATTATAGCAGCAGTTAAACACAGTTAAACAAACGTTGTAACGTATAACCTGTGCACGCAAACACGGTCACATCCGCTAACTACTCTGGATATATACCTGTCAGTGACATAACATCTTACTATGTGCTGACATGACATTACATTCTCTGTTGACTGTACTCTCCTGCACACATGGGCTTATATGGGTGATTCGTATGTTTATTATACAGACGATTGCTACCTATATATGCAAGCTGTGGTTAAGGTATACTTTTGCACATGATAAACATCCCTGCCTTTATCGGGATTGTAACCTCGAATGCACAGATACTATGCGGATGCTGAAGCCATTACACTGTTGACATTAAAGTTGCTTCTGTCTATTTCCTATTTAGATGATTTCTATGTGTAAGCTAGGCTAAGCAAAGGGCGGGAGCCCCTAAACTTACTGAGCTTCACGTACTCTTGAAATAACAACATATAACAAATGTACTCTGAGACAATACATTACATTCCTAACTACATTAGGCATAGCCCCTCACTACACACTTCAAGGGAAACCTTGTTGTGTGAATGGATAACAGACTATACACCCCTGGGATCATGTGTCCCAGAACCATACAGCCAGAGGGTGGGGGAGCCTGTCCAGTTTGATAGCTGCAAGACCTGTTGGGGGAATTGAATGGTGTTATGCCATCTTTAGATCACTAAGTGCCCCTATTACCCTCCACAGCCCTAGCCTTCCACAGCTTCCAGCAACTCTGCCTGGAATTGTTTCATTGGCTATGCTTGACAGAAGCTCTGTTACTTCATCAATGGTGCAGGGAAGGCCAACACACTATTGCAATGCTTCTAATTGTCCTTGGGCAGATAGATAGTAGGCTGTGAACCTCTAATGTGCAGGCCATCACAGCCATAATATGTGAATAAACAGACCTTCAGATCACAATACACAGTGTGAACTCACCATGTAGTCAGGGAACAGTTGAGTACAGCAAGAACATACAGAACATTGATACTTAGTCACTCCAAAAGCCTATCTTGGAAGCTAGAAGACTTGTATAAGTTTAAGGCTTTCTGTTACTTACCACTGGGTTACCTACAGGAGAGATGAAAAACAAGCACAGATGGGGAACATGCATGCATTGATACCATACCGGCCTATGTGTCAGACTTATGCTTTGGAATACTTGCCAAGGCCATTGGCACCCCCATGGTGCCTTATTTAGGAGAGTCTTGAAGGTGAATACCAGCTCTGTAAACAGCACAATGGCAGATTCAATGAGGTTTATGCTACTCAACACCAGGGGTTGTGATCACAACATGCATGCACTCACAGTACTCCTCAGGGTGGACAACATCAACATCTGTGCATTAACTGAAATCTGTCTTAAGGCTCTGAAAGCACACCAGCACTACCAGACTACAACCCATACCATACATTTCAGCCACAGAACATGGACTGACAGACATGGAGGGGCTGTATCCATATTCATCAGGGATATCTACACCTCCAGGTTAGTGGGGCAGCATGGTACCTCTGTGATCATCCATGTGCAGCTAACATCAGCCACAACTGCAATGTGGAATGTGGCCTGCTACGGATCACCCTCCATGACCCAGAACCTCCATGCCACCGACCTGGAGACAGTGGAGAACACGACAGTCTTAACGCACACCCTGGCATTGGTCAATGTCAACTACCATACCATTAACTGGGAAACGTACTCTGGCACTTATTTCCAGGACCAGCGCTTCCTGGAATGTATCACCTCATATGCCCTGTATCAGGTGGTGACATCCCTAATGTGGGGTGAAAACTACTAGATGTAGTCATCACCAACATGGGCAACAGGTGCACCAGAGTGGAGGTTAACCGGTCACTGGTTAGATCTGACCATGAACTATTCACTGTTTCCACAACCTAGCATCTCCCCCACCCACGGATACCACAGTGTATACCTTTCCTACAGCTAAATTTACACTACTAGTGACAGGGGACGGTTTCACAGCCCCCACGCTAAGGGGAAACACTGCTCAAGATACAGACAGATTTACAAATGCAGTATATAAGCACCTACATGGATGTATGGATCGTGCCATCGCTGGTAAACCAAGACTCACTCCTCCTAGACAAGGACACCGGCCTGGTGAACCTCTGCAATAAACAGGCTATACTACAGACATAGGACAGTGTTCCAGATACACAGAAAATCCCACGTAGGGCAGACATCCGTGACCACTATTAGTATGATATGTAGGTCGACATCATCCAAGGCTAATAGCAGAAGAATACACAAGGATTCAAAAGATAACCATAAAGCCTTCTTTGGCTATGTCAAGGATCTACGTGGTGACACACAGATTTGCACTGTGTCGTTGAAATATAGCACAAAATATGCTGACCCTACTGATATCGCCAACATCCTTGCAGATACATTCGATGCATACTTCACCCCCTAAAGAGCCCACAACACTACCTGAAAGGTACAGTATCCTAACCATCAGAGACACACAGGTGGAAATTGCCCTCTCTAACAGCAGAACACAGCATCAATGGAGGCAGATGTTGACCCAGACTGCATCTTGGAAATTGTATAAGACAACCTGCCCCCCAGCAAATTAAGCACTCCTACTTCAGCCTCTCCACAGGCTACATGCCCATACAATGGTGCGGGGCAACGGATATTCCACTCCATCATGGTGAAATCACACCTGACCATGGTAACTACCACCCCATAAGCCTGACCAGCCTAGTCTGCAGTGGTATGGTTTGCATCCTCATGGCACTCATTGACAATGACATTGGTAACCTTTGAACACATGACCCAACCCAGGTCAGCCTGGTTGAGTGCAGTTCATGCCTACAGAACCTGTTTTACCTCTTACATACAGTCACCAAGACATTAGATGACAGGGGAGGTGGTTCACACATACTACCTGGACCTCACCAAGGCTTTTGATACCATGCCCCACTCAGGTTTTATTGATAAACACATCAGCCTGTACATTCACCCATACATCAAAGGTTGGGTTGCCAATGGGCTTACACACAGAACCCACATGGTATGACTAGCAGTCTCCAGGTCCAACTCTTGAACAGTCACGACTGGTGTCCCACAGGACTCAGTCCTGGGAGCCCTACTGTTTAGCATATACATCTCAGATGAACAGGCAAACACAGCTGGATTACAGCAGACCATGTTTGGCAATGACTGCAAACTGAGACCCATGATTGATAGTCCAGCTGACATGGACATCCCTCAATGGGTCGCACAGAGAACACCACAGGGTGCCAATGACACAGCCTCCAGCCAAGTGCCACTAACTGCATGGTCATTCCATTGTGGAATTGGCACCCACATATTAACACATGAGCGGCAGCCACTTTAATACAGATGAGGTAATGGGGTATCTGGGGACTAAGATAGATAGTGAACTCCCCTGTGACAATCATATCGCCACAGTAGTTAAGATATCCTTCTATGTAGGCCATCTGACTACTAAAGGATTCCCATCTAGACATACTGGGGTTATAGTGCCCCTTTACTCATCACTCATCAGTCCCATCATTGGGTACAATAACCCATGTGGGATGTACCTCAGAGGACACATCCAACAGCTGGTTGGTCCACGAATGTACCTCACCAAGGGGAATATTGGCCTCCAACATATGGCCTATGCAGCGGACTGAATAAACTTCTGCTTTACTCAGTGGCATCTCGTTTACCCAGAAATGATCTCCACTGACCAAAACAGCCATGTTAAACTCAAGCTTGATGGATATGCTCCACCTATGGGAATCCATGTCACAGTGGGCCACACACTGTAGTGAGCTGACCTTGCCACAACAATAACCAGAATATGCTGGAGGGACAACTTCCTGTCACAGACACTCCCCATACTTTGGAACAACATCCCTAACTACATTATACAGAGCCCCTCACTAACACTCTGCAAGAGAAACCTTGAAGGGTGGATGGGGAACAGTAGATGCACCCCAGGGATCCCGCCATTGGCTCTGCTCCACAGAGGGATGGTTAATGAATCAATGGTGTGGCAACAGCTGACACATTTTGGCTGACCTTATGAATGGCCTCTGGCAGTTGGCCAAGAACCTACCTATGAATCTATACATACAGTATCTGCATATGCTGATAGCTTAATTTACTGTACAGGTGTTGACTTACCTTGTGCCAATGGCTTGTTGTGTGTGCAATAGTTGAGGGCTGCCTATGTTGGATGCACACAGTAGACTGCCTATACATGACAATTTACAGGTAGTCTTGTGAGTATGCTATCCATTTTTACTGTGTGTGCAGGTGGAGAAAAGTGTCAGTCCATAGGTGCCTACAGTGTCAGTGTGTGTGCTACAAATTCAGTCTTTGCCAAGGCATGGGCATTCTAGGCATGCCTCCGTCTACCTACTGGGGCTGGCTCAGGGTGTTCATGGTCTGAGTACCTCTGTGCCTGTGGGGCCCTTGGCAATGGTGGTGGGCTGCGAGGGCCTTCACCATTCTGTCCCTGCTGCAGCTGTTTCCACAGGACCAAATTGTGTAGCATGGCACACATTATGATAATGTGGGCACATGTGCCTAGAGAGCACTTCAGGGCTCCACTAGATATTTCCAAGCAATGGAACCATGATTTCAGTATCCCAAACACATGCTCTATGATGATTTTGGTTTGTGTGTGTGCCTCATTATGGCATTCCTGCATGGGTGTGTGTGCATTTCTGATGGGAGTCATCATCCACAGTTCCAGTGCATAGCCAGCATCCCCCACCAGGTGGCCATTTGGGATGTCCCCCCTGGCAAATAACTGATACAGCTGTGAGACATACCAGATGTGGGAGTTGTGATAGCTTCCAGGGCTGCCAGCACACACATCCATGATAATGCCCTGGGCATTGCACATGACCTGGCAGTTGATGGAGGGGGTATGCCTTGCAGTTTATGTAGCACCTACCCTGCTCACTGGGTGGTGACTTGATGTGTATGTGCGTGCAGTCTACTGCACCCAGTACCTCCGGGTATTCTGCCACATGGTGGAAGAGACACATATTGCTGGCCAACTCCTCCTGCATTCGGGGGTAGTATATATGCTCAATGGCATGTGGTAACATGACATCCAGGAAATGGTGTAGTACCCTGGATGCTGATGCCTGTGAGATTCCCATGATATCTCCAGTTGGTCTTTGAAAGGTACCTGTAGCTAGTATTCTCAGGCTTACACATACCTTCATATCCACTGGGATGGGTTCCCCTCTGTTTTTCTGGCTCTGAGGTGCGGCCGACACAGCTCCACAAGTTGCTGTATGGTGTCCCTGTCCACCCTGTAATGATCTACTATCTCCAGATCATGTAGCCCCTGGTAGGTTACCCTGGGTCTGAACATTCTTGTCCTCCTCTGGTGCCTGTGTTGATTGTGTGCATCATCCTCCACTCCACCTTCAGTCTCCAACACATGCTGGTGGATCAAAAAAATGGCAGCCCCTAACATGTACATAATAAAAGTTCCCCATCTGTATACACCACTGGTGCAGAGTGTATGGGAATACACGAATGTGTGTAAGGTGCTTTCACACTTTATAATATTGTACTATGGATGCTGCTGATGTAAGTGGGTGTGTATGAACTATTCCAGCTGCTGCATGTCTTAATTATAGGTTTTGCAATGAGTACTGCAAGAGTGGGGCCTTTACTGTGGAGATCTACTTGCCTTCCTTGATTAATCTGTTGCCCTTTAATTCACTTTTAGACCTGGATCCCCCCCAATTATCAAGCATGCATCCACCTGCCGTCTTTCTTGCTTTGTACTTTCCCTACCCAGTCATGGTGAAATGTGCCTTGTAGCTGATTTACTGCATATCACCTTTGATCTGCTTTGAAACTTTGTTGTTTTCTTTGCAGTACAGCCCCTCCCCTTCCCTGTTCTGCAGGTAGCTGCTTGCAGCCTTGTTAGCTGTTGTCAATGGCCCACTGTAGGCTCCTAGGTGTTAATTAGTCATTTGTACTCCAATTTCACTGCTGCAGCATTTCCTTATTTCTTTCCTATATCCTTCCTGTTTCAGCTGCAGTGTGCATGACGCACATACCCGTTTACCACATTTACGCACGTTTTCATCTCCGATCACATGCATACTCGGTTACCTTGTGTACTCTCAGCTAAGCATAGCTATTGGCAATTTGACATACCTCTATCCTGCAGCTTTGCCTAGCTAGGGGCAGTTTAGTAACGCTCCAATGTGCTTATAGCAATGGCGACACACCCCTCTCTTGATGTCATCTTTATTCCAAGGGCTCACCTCGGTGTTATAATGCTACACTGTGAGGTGCATCCTTACCCCAGCGGGGAATCTGCGATTCACTATTACTCCTCTCATTTGCATGGCATTACCTACTAATACCTAGTTACTGTGCATAACACTGTCACTGCCCATTAGCAACGCTTTCGTCATGAGTATGGTGTAGCATGCCTGCCATTGACTATTATGGGAAAATCATGATATGTGTTTCATTGCGGTTTTATTCTATATTTTTATATATTCCTTGCGGTCCCCTTTGTGCACCGCTGCCCTGCACTTCCACGTTGTGATAGTGCGACTATATATATTAAATGTTAATTTTATATTTTGTACATTTTTTTATGCCAATGGCTATATATTTAGCCATTGGCATATATTAACAATATAATACATGTGTTTGGTCGGCTGTCATGGCTCTGATTTTATGTTTGCAAAAATGTAAACCGTTTTCTACGGTTTATATTTCTGCATGCTTACACTACACCTGCACCACTTCCTGAATCGCTACATACCTTCATTTACATGTTACACTGCTGCACATAGGGTAATTAGCATACAAGGCTCAGGAGCTGTGCGGACGTAGCATACGCAGGTAGTGCACGTGAAAACAGCTCGTACCTGAATTGCTCGGCAGCCATATTTGGTGTTAGAAAGCCGACCCTATGCCTGCACCTGGCGCAAGCTTCATGAATCCCGGGGACTGCTTTGAGTATATAGCATAGAGTGAGGCAAAATACACAACCGTACTGGGCACAAACTTTTAGGGGGCACAACTGTCTGTTCCTAGTTAGTCTTCATTGTAATACTGGCATTTAAATAAAAGATATTAAATTTGTAGTTTGAATTGAAGCACTTTATAGAGTTCCATATGTGGCAGACATAAACTGTATCAGCTGCTTTTCTTTTTTCAGAATACAAGCATTTTAGCACTGTTTGTGATCTGTATGAACTATTGCATCTGCTTGTTACAAATGTAGCAGACAGTTGCTACAGTTTAATAGGAAAAAAAGAGTCCCACCCTGCACCACCTCAAGGACTTCAAAACTGAAGTAATTTAGTACTCCATAGAGTAGTGGACCATTTTTTTTTTGTCTGAATCAGGGGGGTTCCAAATCAGGGGACACCACTAGACACCAAAATAGCTAGCTACACATTTGTATCGAAGCTAGGGACTCATCTTTTAAATCATTTAGACTGTCACTCATGCTTAAACTCAAATATGAATTGGAGCAAGCAGCTGTCACAGCTTACCAAGTTCAAGTGAGGTAAGTACAGCAACTGTGGGAAAGGAAGGGCGATTTTATGGTTAAGAAGCAGGAGAGGGATTTTAGGGTAAGGAAGTGGGAAAGGAGTTTTAAGGTTGGGGAGCAGAAGGGACTTTAAGGTTTGTGGAGTGGGACGGGAGATTTTGGGTTAGGGAGTGACTGTGGAATTTATGTTTAGGGAGAGAGATTACAGTTTTAGGTTTAGGGAGTGATAAGGGATCAGAGACTTCACAGTTAGGGAGGGGAAGGAGCAGTGGAATTATAGGGTAAGGGAGGAAGGACTCAGGTTGGCTACTCAGTAGGAGTTTTAGATTTCATGTTAGAATTCTGGTAAGGTGGTACAGTTTCTACAGTTGTGTTTCGGGTGGACTATGTCGAAGTTGGAGACAGGGCTAGTGGGAATACAATCACTTGTTTTTGTGACCAAGTAACAGTGTGCAAGTGTGTTAAAAGATCATAGTACGCCAACACTTGTAGGAAGCTCATGAAATACACCCTGTTGGAGTGCAATGTTTTAAACTTATAGTACTGTACAGACTAAAAAACTTGGAAATAAACACAGGTAAATACAAGTAAAACAAGGTGTAAAGAAAACAAGTTACAGTATACAACACAGAAAAAAGCAATAAATTAATAAAAAGTACAAGAAATCAAAAGCAAACTAACCTTTCCTTCACAGCAAGTTGTGGCAGAGTCTGAGTGAGCTTTTCCAGTAAGGCTTTGAAATGTTTTATTTTACATCTAAAATAGAAGGTTTAATTCCTAGCTCTATCCCATCAGTTCACAGATGATTAACCTTAACTGACCTGTTCTAACTTCTGTGTGACTCCTTAACTGACCTGTTGTAATTTTTGACTGACTCACAAGAGACACAGCTGTTGTCTCTTTTCAAGTTTTAATATGCAATTAAAAGCAGAATATAAGTAAAACACGATGTAAAACAGGTCTAGGATATTGCTGCCCCTGGTAGGGGTGTGGATAAGTTGATCCAAGGAGCTAGAATTTATGAATTCCAGAAAACGTTGAGCAAAAGAGTTGGTAAATGAGTAGTTTTCCCAGTTAATGGTGGGGTCTTTGAAATTGCCCGTTATTAGGGTGTTAGGTTGTACCCTAATATTTTCAGTGTATCAAGAAATGAGGAGTGGGAATCCTGGGGCATGGTGGGGGATCTGTAGCAAGTTACAATTTGGATTGCGGTCTTACCCAGAGTTAGTTGCACTCAGATAATCTAGGATGCATTATGCTGAGCAACTAGCCTGAAGGTGTGGATATCCCCAATGAATAAGGACAAGCCTCCACCTTTAGTGTTTTGGTCCAGGATAGGTAGTCGAAAGGTGTGGTATGACTCCTCAACCATCCCACTTAGATACTTGAAGCTATTTACTTGTTCCACCATCTCCCCTTCTCCTTCAGTTCTCAGCCTCCTCTGATTCCTCCAGTTTCCTGCCATTACCACTGTCGTATCTCTACTTAGTTTCATCCCATGTGCATTCAGTTTTGAATTCCATTCTTCTGTCCTTTGCTGAAGTTCTTGCTCAGAGTCTGCCTGTAATGCCACATTGCCTGCATACAACAATTTTGTTGATCTGTCCCCTCTAACCTGTTTGCTAATGTAGTCCATCACCAGTACAAATAGCAATGGGCTCGGAGCTGAACCCTGGTGCACACTCACTCCCAATGGGAACCCCTCTGCGATACCGAACACTGTCTCTGCTTGAGTCATTGGGTCCTTGTACATAGCCTGCATGAATTCTACCAATGTTTTTGGGACTTTAAATCACTGCAGTGCTGCCCAAATCAGCGTTCTTGGGACCTTGTCATATTTTCTCCAAGTCTAGGAACGCCCAGTTGGACTCTTTCTTCACCTCTAGCTTCTTCTCAACTATCTGTTTCACTACAAACATTGGGTCAGTTGGGCTACATCCTCATCTCTCATCTTACATTCTAGTACTCTGCGTATCCATTTTTCAATCACCCTCTCCAGAACTTTCATGCAATGTGACAGGAGTTTGATACCTCTGTACTGCCCACAGTTGTAGATGCCCCCCTTTGTTCTCATACACTGGCATGAGTATACTTATTCTCCAGTTATCTGGGATAAGTCTTTCTCTCCATACTGCTATGAGTACCCTTCCAAGCCATTTATCCTCTATTTCAGACAGCATCTTTATCATATCTGCTTTGGCCTCATCTGAGCATTCAGCATTCCCTGACTTCATTTTCCTTGGTGCTATTCTTACTTCTTTTTGGGTGTGCTCCTCCTCTTCTCTCATCATAGGCTGTGTTTGGAGGAGTATAGCTTCGGAGGGAATTTCTTCATTCAGGAGCTGCTGGAAATGTTCCTTTCATCTGTCTTTGATGCCCTGTGGATGGGTGAGCAGGTTATTGCTGGCATTCCTTATGAAGGGTATCTGACGATCTTCTTTATCTTTCTGTTTTTGTCTTGTAGCCTGATATAGTTTCTTTGCGTCATCTACCAAATCACTTTCCAGAAGCCAGTATAGTATTTCTGAAGCCTTGTTCTTTGTTACTTCAACTCCTTTGTTAGCCAACCAGTATTCCTTCCTAGCCTATTCCTTCCTAGTCTGGTCGATTTTTTCTATCTCCCACTTTTTCCTACACTCCTCCTTTTTTCTGATGACTTTACGGACTTCTGCATTCCACCATCAGCTTTCCTTATGTACCTCATTCCCACACCTTGCTCAGCCACATATCTGCTCTGCAGTCCTCATACATGCTGTTTTGAGGTGCTGCTATTCCTCAACTCTACTTATTTCCTCCTTTTCTTGTGGTGCTAGAGCCCTGAGTAATTCCTTGAACTGTTGCACTTTCTCTCCAGTCAACTTCCAGGTCTTCAGCCTGGTCTCTGTTGACCTTGGAGCCTTCTCTGACCACTGCTTGTAGGTGATTGTGGCAACCAGTGGTTTATGCTGTGGACCAACTGTTTCTCTGGGGATGTCTTTGCAATCATTGATTTTTACCCCAGTACTTTTTCTTTACTAACAGGAAGTCTACCAGAGTTGCATGTTGGCCACTCTTATATGTAATCTTGTGACTCTCTCTCTTTCTGAACCATGTTTTAGCTACTATCAAGCCATTTGCCCCTGAGCCTCCACTGAAAATGGGCTTTTTTTAGGCCCAGTGGACTTCCTCGGTCATCAAACTGAAATAAATAAAGTCTAGAATGGCCTCTCCTTTACTTCTGTTGCCCCCCATGCAGACCCAGGCAGCCCTCATATTCTGTTCTGTTTGTTCCAACATATGCATTCAAGTCCCCCATTATCAGCAACAACTCATTTTGTCCTGCTTTATCTAGTAAGTCCTGCAACTGCTGTCTGAATGCACTCTCTTCTTCACTATCACAACCCTGTTGTGGGGCATAGGTTAAAATTATGAATACTGCCCTATCATTACACTGGAGTCCAACTGCCATGAGTGACACTATTCCTGATGATATTCCTCACTGCCTTCTAAAGCCACTCTCACAACACAATTCCCACACCATTTCTAGCCTGTTCTCTTCCTGAGTAGTAGACTGTGGATCCCAAGACAAGTGGCTTTGCTGCACTGCCCTTCCATCTTGTCTCTTGGATACACAGAATATCCAGCCTCCTCGGTATCATGTTACCCACTTCCAAGCTGCATCTCACCAGTGAGCCTACATTAAGTGTAGCAAGTCTCGGTTCATGTTTGACAGTTTGACTGGTTTTACATCCATCTTTCACTCAACAGAGATGGGCAACCAGACACCAGCCGGCCAGTAGCTTATTGGCCCAGGGCTGCTGGGCTTTATTGCAGGTGCACACTGGCCAGTAGGAGCACATACACCCCTCCCACTGTTAGCATAGGTCCCTAGAGTAGGTCGGAGTATGCCAGGCCCTCAACCCACTTATCACAAGCAAATACCCATGCTCATTTGGCAACATTAGTCAACATGACAATCACCTAGAGCCATATTTTACATGGATGTGTGGCAAGCCCCGCCATGGTATGCGGTCTGTGATCAGTGTCCGCCTATCTTGAGGATACTGCACACCACAGTAGATGTCTAAAGCGGTTGGTTTGTACAACACTTCCCCCCCTATAGGGCACCATGTAGAATCTGTGCTGCTGCCCACAGTCTGAGTATATTGCTGGTGTTCATCTTAAAACAGACTCCATTATTATAGACCTATGGGGCCACATTGATTGGTGGTCTCTTGACTACTGCACCTCAGTTGTGGGCAGAAACTCATTCTGCCAAACACAGAGCTTCTGTTATACCATCCTTTCTAGCTCCAAGGCACTCCTTACTCCCCCCTTTACTCCATCATCAGACCCATTACTCAATACACTACTTCTGGAGTGTATCAGTCTCTACACCTTAGATAACATGAAAGACTTCAAAAATTCCTAGCCAAGAAAATGTGTGGTTTAAGGCATTTAAGCCACTCTGAATGACTAAAATCTCTGTCCCTCTACCCGGTCTCTTAAGATTCCTCTGAAGTTATCTTTGCCTAGTGTTTTCTGCTATGAAAAGCCCTTATGTTTCAACCTATTTCACCTTGATAGGTCAAGCAATTCAACACCTGCTCCAAGAACATATACCTTCACTGTAAAAGCAAAAGTACATGTTGTTTGACAGGGTTATTGTCCAGCCCAGACCTCTCCTTTGGAATATACACACACACTGCATATCACAGTACCTCCCTGAAAATCTTTAAAGCAAACCTCAATAACTGGATGGGTGTGGCAGAGTCTGTGTAAGCTTTTGCAGTAAAAGTCTTTTTTTCATTTAACATTCTCCTAAAGTACAATTATGCCAAGATAGTTTTAAAATCCTTCTTTAAGTTGCATATTTCTTTGTTTGATTTCATTTGAATGATATCACTTTTATAGTATATTTTCTGTAAGTATCTTTACTAGCATCCTTTCTTATTTAAAGGGATTATTATTTCCCTAAAGTCAATATTTCTACACATAATCTTCACCCCTATTTATTGATGCAGGTGTCACTCTTCCAGTCCTCCATCTCTTCTCTAACATACTTGCCATTCAGTTCCTCCTTCTCTTTCACTTAACTGCCTATCAACATTCAGAACTTCACTGTTATCCTTTACTGCTTGATTTTCATTTATTAGTATATTCTTCTTCATTTTTATCTGTTTTTATGTTTTTTTCATCTTTACATATGAAGAATTTACCAGCTCCAGTACATTATTTCAACTTACTTGTAGCCCTTTCCCCAGCTTATTTATCCGAGTTTAGCATTAGAATTAAACAACTCCACATACTCTGATACCAAGCTGATAAAACAGTGAGCATATTTACATTGTTTATATAGATATTCTTTTTCTAATTTACTACCTTTGTACATAGCTCTTTTTGACTGTACCATTCAATGCAGTCTATTTATAAAGCATGCCACAATACTGATTCCCCTAATTACTACAAGTATTCTTATGATTCATTCAATTCTCATGCACCATACCTTGAGATCTGGCCAAAGACCATGTCTACGTCATCTCATACTATGCATCCTTTGAACTGTTTTCATTTTCTAGTTATTGTACTCAGAATTATCTGTTAAATCTCACCACTCAAGGTTATATGCACATTCCCAAAATTCACATTATGAATATTTTCTCTAACCCTCATACTGTCATTTCCAAAGTTACATCATAAAATAAACAAAAAATATACATGAAGCTGTACCCTCAGTAATTAACTGTACTACTTAATAAGTGCCCCTTTCTTCTTTTAGCCTCCTTCATCTTGTTCAGACTTTTCTGGTATCCTAACTCCATGGACTTCCCCACATTCCAACATCATCTCTCTATGACTATGGTAATTTTAACACTTTATCTGGTACCTTTTGATCACCTCCTTTTCTCCACTTCCCTATACTTATAGGTTCTAACTCACTAATCATGAAACAAGAAAGGTAAAAATAAACAAGTGAGACATTGTTTACTCATCTCAATCAAACACTTATGCTTCTTTTTTTATTAATTACTTTAATCATTATAATTTTAGTATTGTCTTTCATTTTTATTGGGATTCCATGTCTCATCCATCATTCAGTTGTACCCTTTTTATTTGCTGTAACAGTTTCTCCCCCTACCTACTGTCACTACTGTCTTGGGGCTCCAGGAAGCTCCCAGACCTATTTGCAATATAATCCTCCTCCTTCTCTTTACCAAAGTGATTCTCCCACCCTTTTTCTAATTAACTTCTATTCTTAAAAGAAGATTATTGTCTGATCCTTCCTTCACCATGCACATAAATACTTTTCCATTCTATGTTGTTGTATCATAATATTTACCTTCCTTCTTCCCCTCAGCTGGATTGTTCTGGAGCTGCATTACTTCTCTCCCTTCTTCATTTGAATATATATCTTGGAAATCCATCCTGACTGTTCTATAGTCTTGATCTTAGCCCTTGCTAGACCTTCAGATTGCTCATGCATTTACTGGTACATTTCTTTGTTTGTCCATTAATCAAATACTCTGTCCATGCAATACATAGATATTAAACTGCCTCTTCGTATGTCCTTAACCAAAATACCTGCCACCTCCATGAAACCATTAACATGGTAGACTATACTATATGTACCTCTGCCCTTGTCTAATATGTGCACCAGGCAGTTGTACTTCCCAGCCATCCATTCACAATGATGACATATCAACAGTGAGAATCTCCACATGGCCTGTTACATGTTATAGCAAGTAATTCACAACATTTATTCCATCAAGAAGATAAGTCGTAAGTAATGGAATCTTCCTTGCCTACATAAAGTCTTTCTCCCAATTATAGCATCAGCCTAAAAAAAAAAAAAAGAACTTCATGTAGCTGCAGACCACCTCCAGGAAGATCTAATGCTACTTATCTGAGCACTCAAATGGCTAAGTTTGTAAAATAGCTGACTGGACTGAATTCCAAACAAGCAAAGGGCAGAGATTCCAGGATGAGGCTTATTCAAACAGTTTAGACAAAACTCTTTTTTTTTCTGATCAGATTCTCAATAAGAGAAAAAATATATTATCTTCCTTTCTAACCACATATTTTATAATTTATCCATACTCTGTAAACCAAAAAGAAAAGCAGAAACTGCATAAGTTATAGGAGACATTTCTTCTGTCTTTCAGAAATACAACTAATTTTCCAAAATCCAATAAAAGAAATCACAAAAAAAGAAAAACCCCACATATCTACACCAGTGAAATGTCATTGTTTTGCAAATACTGCTATAACAAACTGTCACAAACAAAAACCTCTTAAATAAGCAACAGTGTTATGTAAACATTTTTATGAGACAGCTTTAACTAATCAACAATAACATAATACATATATTAAACTTCTCATTCTGCTTCCTTTTCATGACTTCCAAACAATAAGCTACCACCAGATACCTCCCTCCTCAATCCGCATGCCATGTAAATATCATATTGCATCCATCCCATCCATCCATCCATCCATCCATCCATCCATCCATCCATCCATCCATCCATCCAACCATCTTCAACCCACTTTCCCATTTTTGCATATGTTTTTAGGGTATAATTCCATAGTGACAATCATCTAGAGCCAGTGTTCACAACTACATATACTTAAATAAATCAAAATTCAGTTTGACTCCTCTCAAAAGGCTACATTATATTTTTTCATATTTAATTATTTGCTACTAAACCACTCTGTGTAAAAACATACTATGTGTAAGTAGATCCACTGAAGCCAATGGAAGTATGATGAATAGCTTATATTTAATTATATAGTGTATTGTGATCTGTTTCCTGCATCACTGGTATGTGCATTATACCTAGACAGGGACTGAAATGGGTTCCTGAGTATTAGTGCTCTATCCCGGTCGAAACATTTAAATAATCACAAACTGTTTAATTTTATATTCTGCTGCTCAGTAGAGTGATCATTATATGACTCACATGTCACCTTGCATATAAAATTTGTGCAATACATTTTAGCAAAAATGTACAAGTAACACATACATAATGGAGGTGTTAGGGTTGTCTTTCTGAGCTTAAAGGAAAACATTACCTTTAAACTTAAAAAACATGTTTTATCAGACCTTGATATTATGTTCTACACTAGTGCATAAGATTTACACTGAGTGTTTTGAATTATATTTTAATTTTTTCCCCTAAATGGCCACTAAAGTGCCTGCAACATTGACATTTTTATAGATTCTCTTTTCACAAACTGCAGCTTTTGTCTATTTTCTATAACTCATCTTTCACATTAGGAAGTCTGTTTCTTTATTTAGATATAAAGACACTACTATGAGTAAATCACTTATGTGATGCCCCTGCACTGGCCCAATAATCAAGTACCCTAAATCCTTCCCACTGGCAGCGGTGGGGGATGTACAAACTGGGAAGATGAAAGTACACACACAGTAAAGTGCAATTTATATGAAGAGCACAGAGAGATCACAGTCAGTCTGGGGCTGGTTTCTCCCTCTTTCCCCAGATCACCAGTAAGACTCCCCACTGGCACAGTTATAGGGTTCAGATCTCAGCTGATTGGCCAAACCAAGACGTCCAGTACTCTCTCTGTCTAAGCAGTGCGTTGTGTCCCTACCCACATAACTGATGCACACACACACTCCTTGAAATTTGATTTATACACACATACATACCTGCGAAAGGCTGGTACAGGTTTGCTAGCTATGCCCCCTTCTGCCCAGACTCTAAGGTAGTTTCCACCACCACCAGCCACACTTTTCAACTACTTTAAGGCCCTTGACAAAAGGTGTCCAATCTTACTGTATAATGTTGCTATTAATCCAAATGGTAGCTTGACTGAGAGCCAGGCTATTAGGAGTGGCCTGTACAGTGTCACCAAATAGATATGCAAGTACTCTAAGAGCTTAAATATCTCTAAACAGACCAGCGACAACTGAAAGGTTTAAATATAATTAATAATAAATAAAAAAACAAGACAATACTAAATACATATTTACAGTGCCATCAGAGTTCAAAACCACAGGAAATATTTAAAACAACGTTGCAGGACAGTCTCCGATAAATACAGAAAACATCTGAACTAATCTTTACTATGTTCCTAACTGAATCTAAGATAAATTACTATATCCTAGTTAACTTAGGCAAGTGCAGAGGTGGTGAGTGGATGCTGTCAGGTCAAAGAAAAAAACAAAATGTCCTGTCCTTCTCTCTCAGATAGTTCTTAAATTAATATCTCAAATATTGCTGCTGGGGTACTTGCAGCATGACATCACTTTTTGTCACCTGACTTCAGCTCCAAGGCTCACAAGCAACCTCCACTGCTGCAGCATCTAGCATCTCCCTGTGAACCTACATAGCCTTCAGATGTTTGCAACTGCTAGAAGCCATAAAATAATACAACACTTACAATACAATGCAGAAGGCACCCTAGTTCAAGACATCCTGTCTCCTTGTAACATTGAAACTTTTATAGCACAATTATAAAATTATTTAATTTCAACTATTTTCTTGATGTTTTGCAAGTTAACCCTCTATGTTCTAGTTCCCACTGTTAAAACATATACATTTACACAGGTGCAATAGTTTATATACATTTCTGTTCTTTCACAGTAGGGTACACTTTGGACGCATCCTTAAGCTTGATACTTTACACACACACTTGCAGTATTGCCTCCTGTCACACTTCTATATAAATCATATTAATATTCACAAATGACATTTAATTATTTACAAAATTCCAGCTAGCTGGGCTGGCAGAATTTATTTTTGTTGCAAATTCTTTACCTTTAGAAGCAAACTTTTTTTCTTGTATCATTGAATGACCTCAGTTTAACAGAAGGATGATTTTTACATTTAAAACTTTTTCTAATCAGGCAAGGTACAATTGCAGGGTTTTGCTACATAGTTGATATCATTTTTAAGGTATTCACCTCCACTGCAGAAGGTACAAAGTTCAATCCTGACCCCCATCCAATGTCTGTGTGGAGTTTGCATGTTTTCCTTGTGTCTTTGTGAGGTTCCTCCTACCTCCAAGAACATGTTGAGTGTTTCCATATTAAACTCACCAAAGAATGGAGCTGGAGGGAACATTACAGACTCTAAATGGTGCCCCATAGGGGGATAGTTTGTAAATACCAACCACTTTGGGCATCTACTATGGTGCACATATTTTCAAAACAGGAGAAAACAGATCACAGACTGCATGACATGGCAGGGCTGATCTCTCAACAGTGCAAAATATCTTTCTAGGTGATTCAATTGTGTTGACTTGTTTCACTAAATGGGCATGAGTATTTGCAGTGATAGCTTGGTTGATGATCCAGCCTACTCTGTCCTATGCCAGGGAATCTTGCTAATGCTGGAAAGGGCATATATGCCCCCAGTGGCCAATGTGTGCCTGCCATAAAGCTAAGCAGCCCTGGGTCAATAAGCTACTGTCTGGCCAGTGTCTACTTATCCAGCTTGGATCACCTCAAATAGCTCTTTTGAGAGAAAGCTGGACATACAACCAATTAGCCTGTCAAACATGAACTAAGAATTACTACACTCAATGCAGAATAACTGACAGCACACAGCTTGGATGTGGCTGACATGATGGTACAGAGGAGGCTGGGCATGATATGCAGTCTGATGAAAGAACAGTGCAGCAAAGCAACCTGGCCTGGGATCCAGAGTCTACTAAGATGGGCTAGAAATGGTGTGGGATGTCATCAGAATTAGTGACAGACCAATAGCAATCAGACTCCACTGTAATGATAGAACAGTATTCATAATCTCAACTTATGCCCCACAGAAGAGTTGAGATAGTGAGGAAAAGAAGGCATTCAGACAGCAGTTGAAGGTCACATTAGACAAAGCAGGATAACATCAAGTGATGTTGATAATGGGTGACCTGAATGTGCATAGCAGGACAGAGAGAACAGGCTATGATGACTGTCTGGGTCCACAAGGGTGAAGCAACAGGAATAAAGAAGGAGAGACTATTCTAATCTTCTGCCTGGAAAATGGCTTGATTGTGACCAACACATGGTTTGGCAAGAGAGACAGTCACAGGATGACATACAAGCATGCCCAATATGCAACTCAGGTAGACTTCCCCTAGTAAGCAAAGGGCAGTGGGTTAAAACCAGTGATTGTATAGTCATCCCCAGTGAAACAGTTATCCCTACAGCATAAATCAGTGGTTGCAGCAATAACCTAAAAGCATTAATCAGAGAACATACACCAGACTGAAGACCTGGAATTTGGCTGAAGAGAATGCACAAAAGTTTAAAGAATTACTCAGGACTCTAGCACCTCAAGAAAAGGAGAAAATAGGTGTCATTGAAGAATAACAACATCTCAAACAGCATGCTTGAGGACTACCAAACAGATATGAAGCTGAGCTGGGACTGTACATAACTAACCTAAGGAAAGTTGGTGGTAAAGTGCAGAAGTCTATGAAGTCATCAAAACAGTGAAGTGCAGAAAAAAATGGGAGATAGAAAAGATAGACCAGGCTAGAAAGGAATGCTGGTTGGCTAAAAAGATGCTCAGAGTGGAGTTGCAGTACCAAAGACCAAGGCATTACAGGCACTTTATTAGTTTCTGGAAAGTGACTCAGTAGATGGCACAAATAAATTATATGATGATGCAAAGCATAGAAAGAAAGGTAAAGGAGATAGTTAGGCACCCTTTGTAAGGGATGTCAGCAACAGCCTGTTCACCAGTCATAGCTTTCAACCTCTTTGCAGAAGTAATCTGGACAAAAAAAAAAAATATATATATATATATATATATATATATATATATATATATATATATATATATATATATATGCGTGTGTATATGGGACAAAGATGCAAAAACAGGGACTGATTTTAAATATTGCCTTATAAACCTAGCAAGTTGCTAGAACTATAGGTTTTGTGATGTCAGGCATTTTCTGAAGACTGAAACTCAAATGCCTGCCATTATTTAATGAGCTCAATTCTGAATGAAATTTCAGGAAACCAAAAGTTTTATGAGGAACAGACCAAAAATATGAGGGAAATATCTGGACATTTTGCAAACATTGGGAGATTTGATTGATATCTCACCAGTCCACAGTACATCAAAGGTAGATGGAAGGAGTACTTCTAGCAGCTTATGAGTAAAGAGATTACAGGTGGCACAACACCCTTGCCCCATGCAGAGAATGGGGAAAAGGGGGTTGATTGTGATAATGATTGCTACATAGTAAAATCTATAACCAAAGTATTGCCAGTCCTTCATCCATAGTCAAACTTGTCAGTACAGTATATTACCTTTGTTACTCATTTGTGTCTGATTGCTGTCATTTTTGTCTGATAACTGCCCTTTCAAAGAGATGATAATTATTCCATTTTGGTGTTTTATTTTATTTTAGGACTATCTCTAAGTAGTCTTCAGTCACTTGGATAAAAGTGACACTTTTCAGTTTAAACAAGAGAGTACTTACCAGTTTGATTATGTATTTTTCCAGTATAAATAACTCATTCCCATTCTTCAAATTTATTCAAAACTTAATTCTGGAAAACACTTTCAATTTAGCTTTTAATGTGTGTGCTTTTCTTATATTCGACATACAGTGGTTGGTGACCAAATTCAAGGACTACTTAGAATCTTATGTCTACATAGGCTGAGACAGGTATCTTTTTGAAATATTGTGAGATTTGATCAGAGAAAATATGAGAGGACCTTAATGATCTATTGCTGGTAAAAATGGAATTGAAGATGCAAGGAGACATGAAATGGCACCTGTTTCACATTATAGGAAAACAAAATTAAATCTGGGCTAAGGTTATCTATATTAGAGGGTGGAGAAGGTTCAGCATGATGGCTGCATATTTCAAGGAAGAGAATGGACTTACTGTTGATTAGAAGTGGGATACTGACAGTTATCTCCATGTCTCTTAGTTTACCCTGAGTATACACCAGATCTTCATTAAGAAGGGCATCCATATAAAATGTTTTCTTTGCTTCTAAGTACTTAGTAGCTCATCCAGGTTATGTTTTGAAAAATGCAAGTTTTAAAGGATTTTTGATGAAGGCTAATCCACTCGGTGGTGTTATTTTTCTTTCTAAGCAAGACTGCAAAACAAGCTTTCTAATACTATTTACAGGATCTGGTGAAGCCCTGAGGTAGCTGATAAAGACTGAAAAATGTAATCAGATTAGTGTTTAGTTGCTTTAGTTCTGAGGAACTTGCAACTCATTGTGAGTACAACTTAATCTTAATTGTCCAAATCAAAGGATTTATAACTTAGAAGAGGCAGAGCAAAACATCTCTGATAGGTACTCCATGGCCGCAGCAGTTTTAAGATCATTATGTTGTTATCCTCAGTTGCACAGCCTAAGTGTCTCCCTCCTCCTCCCCACCGGTCCCTCAAGATAGGGTGGGGTAGGCTGTCTAGAATGGTGGTATCTTCTTCCTTTCGGGTCTACTTTAGATACACGAAAATGCAATCTGTCGAACGCTCATATGAGTGAATAATCATAACATCGGAAGTGGTATTTTGAGACTGCAGTACAGTGAAGAGTGGGATATTTGCCCTTTCCTCACAGTCGTGTGACCTCAAAGTAGGAATATATATTTAGCGAGGGGGGGGCACAGCCCCCATAATACAAATTTCAAAAGTATGATTATTTGCTCAAATGAGCATTTGACAGATTGTGTTTTTGTTTATCTGATATAGACCATTCATTTCAGCTCAGCAAATAAGTGACCACAATCAGATGTTAGAATATTACAATTTTTTCATTACATCCCATTGATATTAGTCTTAAGACTAGAGGGATCACAACAATCCTGCAGCTGTTGTCTGGACCATTATTTGAATTCTACATGCTTACCTATATAAGGAATACAAGGCAGGTAACTTCCACACTTACAAAATAGTGAATTTAGTTTCAAGAGACAGCAGAATAGTCTGAGTAAAGGACTGTGCTGTCACTAACTATGAAAAATGCATGTACCAGACTATGAGAAAAGCAGAGTTCTTTTAATAATGGACATGGATCCTTGAGCAACAGAGAAATAGCTGAATAAAAAGGAATCTGGGCAGTAGCATATCTACTTCTATGACAACCATATCCTAAAAGTATTTGCTTTTTTCCCCTAAAATATCCTGTTTTGAGAAAGACAATGAAGTTAATTCCTTTCTGTGAGTCATACAGTTAAATTATTCAGCAAAAATTATTTTCACCTACTGAAAAATCAATTTCAGGCATAAAACCTCTTGACGTTTGCAGCTGAATGTCCCAGTAAGAAGTAGCAGGTGAAGTGAGTGAATGTAAGCAATACAATATACATTGTATCATCTGTAATTTTCCTTCATAGCTCTCAGTGCATTTTAGAACATAAGACATTTATTTTGGCCTTTCTTAGATAAAATGTACTTCCTAAGCTAATAAATGTCTGACCCTAAGAAATGAACATGTTAAAATAACATATTGTTGTTAATGGGGCTATTCCTTCCTTGTTTAATGATGGACTGTTAACCCAGTGTTACAAGTGTTTAACTATTTGGGAAGGATAAACCTCTTCTGTATGGAACAGAAACTCTAATATACCAGATAAGTGCAAATTGTCTGCAAACCTCCAGGGTTATAAATAAATAGATACAAGTGATTTCACACTTTAATGCCATTCGTGTGTATAGTAATTAAAAATAACTTCTCATATGAAGACCTGCAAAACTGATTACTTCATAAGTTTAAGTAAGAGCATCTCTTCAGCCAGCTGTAAGAAATATAACAAAATAGTTGGTTTCCCAAAGTATACACTTGGTTAGGATATACCCGGAGAACATGATACTGGTGCACAAGACCATATCAGAGAGATGTGAAGGTGCCCTTTTGAACAGGAAGGACAGTGTAAAAGAGATGACAAAGACAGTATATTGCATTGACTAACTACTCAATAAGAAGGAAGAAAAGAGGTGCAATTAAATGGTACCTAGTAAAATGGTATGAACTAAATTTAAAATGATGGTAAGGCTTCATTAGTACCACACAGTAAAATATCTTAAGTTATGAATAGAAGAAGAAGGCTGTTTTGTCTGGAGTTAGATTAGGACTATTAACTCATTGTTGCTTTTTCATACAATGCATGGACCAAAGAGAGACTGCACTGCTACATTTAAATGCATGTTATCAAGCACATTAAGCTGAGCAGATGGAATATATTATGATGATACGGAGGAGGCTGGACATCCTATGTGTCCAAGAGACGAGATGGAAGGGCAGTGCAGCAAAGCCACTTGGCTTGGGATCCATAATCTACTACTCAGTAGTGCTGTGTTGAGGTGCCCTACATTTGTTTCCAGTGTGTGTATATGCATGCACACATATCTGGCATGTGGCTGGCCTACACAGGGATAATATTGACAGCTGCAGACTATACAAGGCAGGTTTCACAGTTCACTGTGTCTGGCCATGGCCACGTGACCTGCACCTGCCAGGGGTTGCACGGGCACTACCAGGCAGAGGTATAGTTTGGGTACCGCCTGATGACACATGTCCATTGGATTCATGCCCCTGTTGGGACTGTCCAGGACCATGTGCTCGTGGCCTGCTGTGGCCTGGTGTGGACTGCACAGCACCAGCTGCACTGCTGCTGCTACTGCCATGATGGGAGCGGGCATCTGCAGTAGCATGTTCACGTACACCTTCAACCTGTGATGTAGCTGACCTATGTCCACGTGTCTGACACCTCACTCTGCCCAGATGTTCCAGCACAGACATTCCATGCTTGAGGATTGACATGCCACAGTTAAGGACTCCCACCATGTCATCCAGTTGTCTATCCAACACATCTGCAAGATGATGGTGAGCATTTTCAAGTGCCTGGATGTTGTCAGTTAATGAATGGACAGCAGCCCTCTGATGCCTCAGACCTTCACTGTTGTGCCATTCAGCATGTGCCTGTACCTCCTTTACAACCCAAAACATGCGTTTGGTGACTCCAGCTGATGTGCTTGGTCTCGCAGGGGCATGTTGGCCAGTGGTCCTCCTACGAGCAGGACTGGGCACATGCCTGTGTGGGACATCACCAGTCTGTTGACTGGGATCATGGTGTGCAGGCACACCTTCCATAGTCACCACACTTCCCTGTTCTATGCTACCACCTGCTAACTGTCCTTCCTCTATGGCCGGTGGTGATGGGGTATGTACAGGCAGGGGAACTGTGTGCGAGGATGAGAGGGAGACAGGTGAAATGGCAACCAATGGCACAGATTTAGCCCCTGACAACCCTGCCTGTGCCTCAATTAAACTATCATCATCACTGCTAGAGTCTGTGGGGACACTAACATCAGGTGGACCGCAGGAGGGCAATGCACCTACATCAACACCTGTGAGGGGAAGACAAGAACTGTACATTACAAGTTATACCAGACACACACACACACACACACACACACACACACACACACACACACACACACAGATGGACAGACACACACACATGCAGACAGACACACACAGAGAGACATACACAGACAGACACACACATAGACAGACACACACACAGACAGACACACACAGACAGACACGCACTGACACACATGCTACATGCAGGTGATATGGCAATCAGCTTAGACAATTATAGCTTCAGCATAGGCAATTATAGTGGTACTTATCATACATCCCTGAGTTGCACTCAACAGCATGCATGTGTTATAGCAGATGGTATGCACCTTGCATAATTATAGTGGTGGTTAGCATACATTCCTGTATTGCACCATTTGTGTTAGTAGCCTATGCCCCATACCTGCAACACAATGCATGCACTTTGCACCATTGCACTGCACTGCCATGGTGTATGCAACATACACCACATGTTAACAGACCCTCGCTGACCTTTGTATGTCTGCCACTGATGCTCTGTGTTGGCCACCACCCCTATGTGTGAGGACATGAGCTGTAGGGTATGTTGACTGCATCCTATCTTTTCCTGAGCCCTAGCTTGCATATCTCCCCCAAAGCAGTGCATGTCTGTTCAACATTATTCCACCTACTCTTGAGCTGAGTGTAGACATTGTGCATGTGGCTGTACACACATGTTTGACATGGCTGTCCCTACTTTGCAAAGGTGCCACAGAACAGCACAGGTTTACAGTACATCGGCCTGCTGTGTGGCATATGACCTTGCCAATCACATGTAGTATGACATTTCTTCTGCTGACATGTTGAATGATGTGCATACATGTGTAACACAATGGTGTCCTTTCCAATCTGCAGTACGGTAATGGTGTCCCAATGCAGGGACGTGTTATACTAACATGGGCCTTCAGCTGATGCAGGGATGTCTGTCCACCCTACAAATATGCAGGGATATACTGCACATTGAGCTGATGTGCATAGCCATTACAGGGCATCATGTGGCTTCACAATTGCTATACAGTGTGAGCTACTGACAGAGTTCATAGCTATGATTATGTTCACATACAATACATATCTAATGTGGAATGTGACGCCCGTCACCGAGGTGTATACACAATAAACCCTAATGGGGAATGTGTGACACAGGTCACAGAAGTGTATACGGCTGACACCCCTGCACATCTGCAATCATATTACTGATACCTGGCAACTATGCCCACACATGGCTAATTTACACATACTCTATGTCCCACGTACCATCTGTGTACCTCACACACATGAGAAGCAGGCATGACAGTGATGTCTGACACCAGCAAGGTGAATGTACTGTATCTGTTGCTTGATGTGGTTGTATGTGTATGTTGTGCAACACATGTATGTATTTGGATACTGTAAAGGTGAATGCTTCCATGTTGTGACACACTCCAGATGTTCAAGACATGTTATCTGGTGGTTACATGTTATGCCTACACAAGCTGTGCACAGGCCTGTATGATGTTTAGTGTTTCACATCTGCAATATCACCATTACACAAAGGCCATAGTTGTATTGTGTCGAGCCAATGTACAACAGGGTGTACAACCATGTTCATCACTTCTGCTGTGTGTTGTGTGTTGCTTCATGTCTCTGGCCATCCTCCATGGCCATGTATACACATGTTCAGTCCAATAGTTGTGATGGCCATCTTATTTCACATGTCAGTGTTATCCCATATGACATACACCCATAGATGTCATATGCCCCACTGAGGACAGGGCTATGCAGACAAAGGGTGGTATGTATGGGATGTGAGACATGTTTGGCAGGATAGTTGAGCAGTGTTGCATTCAGCCCACTACATGGCATGGACATGTCTGATAGCACATGACATTGTGTGACATTCATAGCAAGGGTATACTCCGCAAGGGTGTATCCTGTGGGCCAGGCATACTCCAGCTCCAACACATTTAGTGTGTGTGCAAACATATGCTCTCTGTACAGTACTGTCCGTATTCCCAACATGTGTAATGCTGATATGTAGTATCTGTCCCTACAGTGGAACACACCTCCACCATTGTATTCACTGTTGTCCACACATCTGGCAATGGCAGTTTGGAAGGTTTAGTGTAAATGTTTTATATAGCCTTCAATTGTTTCACATAGGAAAACAGTGTGATGCATTGCAGGTCTGACCAGTGTCCAATTAACAGGACCACCATACATTATGTGTAAGTGTGTTATGGCAGATACCATGCAATTAATATGTTCCATGCATTATCAGGCCTGGTAAATAATAATAATCTCACCTGACACAGGCTGCTGTCACTGAAAAGTGCCAGAGGTACCTAAACAGGGGTGTCACAGCAGTAAGATCATTATCCACATCTGTGTGATAGCTACAGGGTGCAATGCCCATCTTAGCACATAAGCCAGTACAATACACTATACTATGGAGTATGCACATCTGTGCATACATAGAGTAGCAGACTATAGTATGTGGCATGTGTGCATACATGCCTTGCATATGATGTTACATTGCATATTGTACAGTAACACATGTAATATAGTTGTGTTTTATGTGCAGTAGTGACTTACCAGGCAACTCCAGGCTCGGTAGTTGAGAGACATCCACCTCCACAATACCAGCTAAATCTTGTGGATGGAGGTCTGCAGGTGTCTCCAGGTTGGCCAGTAGCTTCCCGGTATGTGTGAGTTAGTCTGGGTGAGTGGCCCCCCACCTGTTGCACCTTGTTCCCTGGTGATTGCAATAGCACACTGTTTTGCCCATCTTATCAGATAAGTGCAGTGTCGGCACACCTGCTGATAGGTGTGATTGTGACCGCCAACATCATTTACCCTCCTGCAGAGTTCCTCCCACAGGGCAGCCCGCTGCTGTGCATCCTGTGGCACAAGGCTGAAGAGTGTTGTGTAGTTGTCGAGGAGGTATGGGATGAAGACCTCATCCTCCAAGTGGCTGTACAGCTGCAGTCTGCTACGTGGCATTCCTGGAAGACATGATGATGGGGACAGGTCACAGTAACTCACAGAGAAGTACAGCAGTACAGCTGAACATACATGTGTATCACATTTATTAAGATTACAAATACGTCTTTGTAACTCTACATGACACTAACACCACTGGCATGTATAGGTCACACACATTTGACACCTACTAGTGATGTGATGTTATCACCTTATATGTATGTGTCATGTGATGACATTGCTCATACAACATGTGGATGTTGTCTTGACGTGGGCATGTCTGTTTGCCTGTAGTGGTGTCTTTATCTATCAGCACATGCCTGGATGTGTTCACATTAATGCAATCAACCTTAATGATGTGTATATGTCACATATATAGTCAAACATAGCCATTAGGGACATGACCTGTAACCCCGTGACTTGCAAGCATGTATGTGTTTTGCCATATACAGCTACATGGCACTGTACAGCTGTGTAGCATCCTACCATGTATTCCCTGTGTTGCATATGTGTAACAAATGGCACAATAGGTAGCCTGTTCGTATTTGCAGGGTTGTATATCAACTATAGCATGTATGGTCATAGTGATCTAGTAGGCTATATGCCCTGGGCCATTTATGAGCCTAGGTAGACAGGTTACCTAGCTGTAGGCAACAGACAGGTAAGTTTCAGTGGCCAGTTCAAGCAGTGCTACAGAACTGATACACATGGTTATTGATATATTTGACATGCGATCATCACACCATGTCACAGAGAGTGGCAATGTGCAGCTTCGCTGGACAGGAATGCATAGTATGGCAAGAGTATGTTAAGTGTATGGGACAGGGCTCTGTCAGGCATGTTGTGATCCTTATACTAGAAAGGTGGATGTCCATGATGTATGTGTTTATTTGGGATCAGGATATGTTAAGTGTAGCACATCCAACACCTCTGGGTTGGACATGGCTTTATTCAGGGTAGGCTGCATGCTACATAGTGCAGCTAGGGATTTTGAAGGGCAGTGCGGCCATCTACACATGGGCAATAACCCTTAAAGGAAATATGTGATCTATTATGGGTCACATGGGTGTTGAGTATGGCTGAGCAGTTATCTCTGTATCCCTGGATGGCACCCTGTCATGATTAGGGGTGCCACATATGACTACCTATCTTTTGTGGTGAAGTAACTATCAAAGGGAAGTACTGTCCAGCTGCATCCCATACGCACAGTTGCCATTATGTTGACCGCTGCCTAGGTGGTAATTAATGGGTACAGGGTTTGTAACATATGGGATGACAATGCAATACTTAGCTGTCAGAATGTGGCCATACATCACACACCACACATCTGACACACTAGGGCTCTTCTCTATGTTGAATGCAGCACACAATGAGTCAACTATTGCTCCTAGTTCATAGTCATTTGCAAACATCAATAGGCAGATGCCTTCTGTGTTAGTCTATGTGGTATAGATAACAAAGATGGGAGTACCTGGAATGATCCCTGTATTACTGTGGCTGCCACTGGTTTGATGTGCGTGTATTCATCAGGCACCTTCTGTAGTGTGGGTTCTGGCAGCAGTCCAGTTGCCAACCACTACTGTGACATAGGAATATACACCTAGTTTACTGAGTGTAGTTGGAACACAGTATGAGTGATGGTGTCCTACGACCTGGCAAGGTCATGATATGCAGTGTGAATCAACCTTACTGTCATCTACATCTGTACCGAGTACATCAATTCGTTGACCATAGTTCATAGCCGTATAGACCAGACTCAGCAGAGTAGTTGTGCACTTTGTCCCATTATCAATGATGTCTCCCCCTTTGTGGGGTGTGATAACTGTTGCTGTGCACCATTTGGTGTGTACACAGCCTGACTCAGAGCTATGATTGAACATGATGTGTATGTGGATAGCTGAATGTTCTTACATTTGTGTAGGATACACCCTGGGATGTTGACAGGTCCCATGAAAGCTATATATATGACTTTAGAGAGTGCAGCTTGTACCTGCATAGTTGTTAGTACAGGGGCCTTGTAGTGTACATGGATATATTACTAAGTGTACCTGTTAGGGGTGGGGGGGAGGTGGAAGTGGGTTTAGGTTCTCTGAGACCCTATCTGGATGAACGGGTGCTATTTCTGTAGGTGCAGTACTTCCCATGCCATAGTGCTGTGCAGCACGGCAGGTCTTGTTGATGCCATTCCGA
Source organism: Protopterus annectens (assembly GCF_019279795.1). Lineage (NCBI taxonomy): Eukaryota > Metazoa > Chordata > Ceratodontiformes > Protopteridae > Protopterus > Protopterus annectens. The sequence goes on from NC_056730.1 coordinate 994,928,784, forward strand.
TTAATGACATCTATAGAGTGCTCTGTGCTTGGCCTCATAATATGCGGCTGATTAGTTTCACAGTAGCTTTGCGTGGTTTTATATGCTGTATCTGCATCTTACTGAGGCTGACCAGGGATCACCTACACTCATGTGTGTTCACTCTTGCAACAGTTACTACCTTCTGTGGTACAGTTTAAATCATGGTACCACCAGTTTGCCTACTTGTATGTGTTGGGTTGAATCCTAGTTCTGTTTCAATAGCACAATCACTGCACATATGTGACTGCTTAAGGTTCATTTGTGAAGGATTCAGCATTTGCAAATGCATTGTCCATCTGCATGGGTGCCATGGCACTCACCACTCTGCTCTTAGGAAACATAACATTGGCATCGGAGACTATGTGTAGCATACTGTTACCCCTGTTTGTGTGACTAATGTGATCCAGGTCAGTGGGGTCGATGGAATCTAACATGCATTGAGTGTCAGGTGTTGGTACATGAGGAGTCTCCCCAGTTCATACTGGAATAGCTGAGAGTGACCATTATTATGGTTCTGTCTCAGAACTAATCTTCCCCATTACAGTACATTATGACAGCTGGAAAGTCTGCGACGTGGTGGGTGATCTGTATTAAGGTGCATTTTGAATTCCACTTTGGCACAAAGGTAGTTGCTCAGCATAATGCATCTGATGTTATGCAAGTGCAATTAGCGTGGCAGTGTACATATCCTTCAGGAATATGGACACACCTGCCCGTGTGTTCCAATAAAGGATAATGGGCAAGAGGTGAGGTATGTGTTATAACATGGTCATGCAGGTGTGCTCTCCAGAGCATTGAAACATGTCTCAGCCACTGCACAGATATATTCTCCATGTTAGGGATTGACATATGTGTGTCTGTATAGTGTTTCTGACATGTATCATTGTGTAGCGAGACCCACAGTTTATTGCTTGGCTGTCCCTGTAACAACAGTGGACCCTCACTTGAACCATGCATGATGAAGGCACTATAGGGGAAGCATGAGCCCTAGGCAGTATCCAGATTCCCAGGGGTGACAGGTGCAGGCTCTGTCTGGCAAACCATCAAGGTCTGTCAACCATATTATCCCAGGATGACAGATACTGGATACCCTGTTACATGCACCACTACACTAGACAATTGTGGAATACAATCCGTTTGTCCCTGTACTGCAGTATCATTTTGGCCAATGGCAGAATGCTACCCAGGCCTTGGGACATACCTGCATGGGCTACAATATCTGACAGTTCCTACATGTGTTTCCATGCAGTCCAGGCTACTGCATCACAGGTCTTACACAACAACATGGAATATGCTAGAGCCATGTGTATAGTTCAAAAGGTGGTCTGAGTGTATGAGTATGTGGCTAATCATGGCAGACAGGCAGCTGACAGTATGTATGCCCTCGTATAGGTCAGTGTGTAACATAGTGTTAGAATTTGCATTCAAAAATAAGTACTGTTGGGCGTGTTTCCAGTCATGTGTTCAGAGGTGTGGCACAATTATGCAAACTATGTCATACAGTTTGTCTATTTTGGTGTCTGTCTCTTCCTGCTTGGGGGGGGGGGGTCACTTGTTTGGCCAGATACTTAGATGCATCTGTGAATGTGTGTGCTTTCTGGTAGTGTGTGTGGGTGTCCTTACTGTGCTCTGGTAAGGGTATGTGTTGGTTGTGTTGATGAGCTGCATGTGTTTACCTACACCTCATGACTGTCCAGTCCAGTCATGGCTGTAGACTGTGCTGCCTTCCAGCTTACCCCTGTAGCTGCATCCCAGACAATGTGTGGGGCCTGGTGTTAGGTGGGTCTGGCAGTGTACATGGCATAGAGATTACATTCCTCCAGGATGGCCACATACACAAAGCTGACATTAGTAAACACCAGTAGCTGACTAGTGGACATGCCTGTATGAGCATTCAGTACTACAAGTACCAAGTACTGTATTTAGTTTACATATTGCCTATGAAGATGTTTTAGACAGTGATGCTCACATGTAAATATTTGTGTTATGGATGTGACAGCACTGGCTATTATGGAAACATTGTAGCTACCTTTCATAGCAATCCTCCTCTGAGGAGCACATCACATCCTGTTAGTTGATTACAGATGATGCAAGTCTCTACAGGTCTGTTTCCTTCTCTGGGTATATACTCACATATCCACCAGGACAATGAGCTCCGTTGGGCACAGACACCCACTCTCCAAACAGAGTCATGTATCAATAGGCTCTGATGCCACTATAAACATGGTCAGGATATAATCAGATAGTGTGAGTCATTACCTATGATGCGGCTATTACACATGGGCAGCTGTCTCCTACATCTTACACTCCTACTGCAGATGTTACACTGGAGTTAAAGATGATATGCAACCTGTTTCTTTACCAGTGCTGTGCACTACCTTACATACAGTATGTGCAGGCGGATGTTAGGTTGTCAATGAGAGGTTTGGCTACACAAACCTGGTAGTTGAACCAGTGTGTCTGTACTCTCAATATCCACTCTTTGTAGGTGTGCACATAGACATTTGACCCAGCACTATAACAAGGGTCACTACACATTTGCATAACATGTACATATGCACAGCTGTCATTGCTTGCAAATGATAGTAGAGATGTGGATATTACATGTGTTATGTGAATGGATAGTTACCTGGATTTTCCAGTTATCTTTGCTATCATGCTGCTAACCTGTCAGATGAATACTAATGCTATGTATCCTGTCATTGAGTACTGTAATTGCCAATAGACATAACTACTGTTTGCATAACATAACCGAACTGCTATGTAGAATAGAATACAGATCTGCCTAGAATACTGTACATTAGACAGTTATTGGCTCAATATTCCACAATGCACACCATATTTGCACGGTAAGCCCGCCTTTAACATGTTCGTCTTACTTATACACCCATACATATGTTGACTGTTACAATATATCAACATATACTTTTCCCTGTTATAGCACATACTTGTTGGACCAATCCTGACACTGACAGTGGCTGGAAGCAAGTTGGTGGGTTCCAAGCCCATATCATCCCTTGTGGTGTATGTGGAGTGTGCCGTGTGACCTACAGCAGTACACACATAGAATACTACAAGCATCCCCCTCTGACATCTCAGATGCTCAGGTAAGAGCCCCCCTCTCCAAAGCAAAAAACACAGCATCAATGGGACCAGACAGTGTCCCAGCTGTGTCCTACATGAACTCCAAGAAGAGCTAAAGCCAAACATAAAACTACTGTTCAATCTCAGCCTTACTACAGGATATGTACCCAAAGAGTGGCGTACAGCAACAGTGGTCCCTCTCCACAAAGGTGGTGCCTCAACGGATCCTGGAAACTATCACCCCATAAGCCTGACTAGCTTGGTCTGCAAAGCTATGGAAAGGATCATCATGGACCTCATAAATAAAGATATTGGGGACCTACAGACACTGGATCCTACCCAGTTCAGCTTTGTTAAGGGCAGATCCTGCCTCTTATACCTGGTCAATTTCTTTGAAACAGTCATCAAGGCTATTGTCGAGGGGAAGGTGGTCCACACAGCCTACCCGGACCTTGCAAAAGCCTTCGATACAATACCCCACTCAGGCATTATAGATAAGCTCACCAGCTTAAATATAAACCCTATGTCACTAGATGGGTTGCAAACTGGCTCAAGGACAGAACCCACATAGTTAGAATTGCTGGAGCCATGTCAGACTCCAAACCAGTTACAAGTGGCATCCCACAAGGCTCAGTCCTGGGACCTCTCTTGTTCGGTATATATTTCTCGGAGGTACAGGCCAACACGGAAGGACTGTGGCTGACCAAGTTCACAGATGACTGAAAACTGGGCACTATAATCGACTCTCCAGCCGACACAAGCATCCTCCAAAAGGGCCTCATAGAAACAGACAACTGGTGCCAGAGCCATGGCCTCAAGCTAAATGCCAAAAAGTGTATAGTCACCCCCTTTGGCAAAAACAAAGTGCCCACAAATTACCACATAGGTGGTAATCCATTAAGTACAGAAGAAGTAATTAGGGACCTGGGGACCCAAGTTGATAGCAATCTCTCATTTGACAACCACGTGGCCAACATTCTTAGAAAAACATTTTATATAGCCCACCTAATCATGAAGGGATTCACATCTAGATCAGGGGAGGTCATCGTGCCTCTTTACTCATCCCTCATCGGGCCCATAATTGAGTACAATGCCCTTTTGGGATGTACCTTACCAGACACATGCAGCAACTGGGAAGACCCCAAAAGTACCTCACCAAGAGGATCAAAGGGCTCAAACAGATGCCATATGCTGCCCGGTTAAAGAAACTCCAGCTCTACTCAGTGGCATACCACCTGCTCAGAGGCGATCTGTGCCTGGCGGATAAAGCCATTTCCAACCCAGAATTAATGGACATGCTGCACCTCAGAAAATCCAAATCCCATCGAGCTACGCGCTCAAGAGACTTGAACCTCAGCACTGAAATAAATTGGACATGCTGGAGGGACAGACTGATAACCCAGAGGCTTTCCTTGACTCTGGAATAAAATCCCAGACCAGGTTAGACAGAGTCCCTCATTGACTCTCTTCAAGAGGAATCTTGATGAGTGGATGGGGGATCATAGGTTTACCCGGCTATCACTTCTGTGTCACTGTTAGACAGAGGCACAGTATACTAACCTCAAAAAAGGGCATAGCAAAATTAATTTAAAATGGGTGGCGAAAGCCAAACACACTCTGGCTAGGCTTATAAATGCCCTAGGGCAGATAGCCTAGTATGAACCTATGAACCTATGAACCTATTACTACTGCTCAACACTACATCACTACAAGATAGCTATTTCCACTATATGCATTGATTACACTGTAATTCATATAGTACAGATACTACATACACAGACATGCTGCATGTTATACATACCTTCTTAGTAATCTGAGGTGTTATTAACTAGTGTAATACTCGTTTTCAGTTTGTCTTTCGTTGTTTTGTACTGTCCTACAGGTAGATACAGAGGGTATGAATGTGTGACAAGGCAAACTTTTATAGTTACAGATCAGTAACATGTGCTATCCCGATGGCCAATTGGTGTTCCTAAGTAGCTAATTACATGCACATCAGCTGCGCTGCTACTGCCTTAGCCAATACCATGGCTACAGTGGAGTATAATTGAGTACTCTACTTGGGCATTGTCCTTTTGCCTTACTTGTGAGGAAGACAGTGTGGAAGTTTTGTTTGGAATCTATTGCAACAGCTGTATGGAGATGAACAGTAATATATTGTGTGCAATGCCTAGAGGAGTTCGTCTGAATGAGAGTACTGCTGTTATATTTCTGAACATTGCTACTTGTGCATGGTTTGTCTGTACCTAATACTTCTGCATATGTTTCAGTCTGGCCAGGTTGTTTGACCAGCTCAACGCTGCATAGCTATGCATATAATGTTAGGGGGTTTACAGTGTGCTTACCAGACATATTTAGTTTGGTGTTACTGTCTATCATACTGTGCTAATAATCAGTACTCAGCAAAACTTCCTGGTGTACGAACCTTTCAACCCTCTGAAAAGGGATTAGTTCATACAAACCTTGTTATATCAGCAGCTGTTCAATTGTATAACAGCAACTATTTCACATAGGGCCATAATAGTGTGGCTGTGTCCAGGTATGTTTCAGCATATGTTGTACAGTAGTTGCATAATTGGTTATGGTATGACAGTATGTATTGATGTAATTATTTCAGTTGTCAGCTAGATGTTGGTGGGTGCACATAGCACATGCAGGTGTGTAGGAACCCCTTTTATACAACGTCTATTTGTGTGTGGGTGTTCTTTCCCTATGTGAACACCTATCCCTTAGTGTAATAATACTATGGTAATTGAAGTCTGATTCATTAAGGCACTATTAAATGCTTCCTGTATAGCATGCAGGTACTGTTAGTCCTTGAATCCTTTTGGCAATACATCGAACTGTAATAAAGATTTGCAAAATGAAAGCTGTCTGTGTAATTCTGTCATGGATATTTGCAGTCATTGCAGTTGTGTTGGTGACTGTGTCCATAGAACATATTTGCAATAGGGGAATGGCATATATTCTTCATATGTTATGTTCATATTGCTTGGGGGGGGGCAGAATGTGTGATTGCTATGGTCCATGTTATACTCAGATATGACCACTTTGGATGCTGTCTACACACATGTATGTATGTATATATATATATATATATATATATATATATATATATATATATATATATATATATATGTGTGTGTGTGTGTGTGTGTGTGTGTGTGTGTGTGTATGTATATAGATATATACATTATTGCATACGTTTATCTGTACCTCCATAGATGTGGATGTTTTAACCTATCTATATATCTACATATATATATATATATATATATATATATATATATATATATATATATATATATATATATATGTAGACCTGTATATGTCAACATGTCTGCATGTATCTCTCTCTATAATATATATATATCTATATATATATATATCTATATATATATATCTATATATATATATATATATATATATATATATATATATATATATATATATATATACTATATATCTATATATGAGCATGCACCTTTAATTGGGTACATGGCAGGTTGTCCTATTTCAACACATTCCTCCCTTTTGTGTTTTAACCTGTCTACATACACACCTGGGATAGGTACATCCCAAGTAGCTTAGTGTTAGGTTACTCTGAGGATGGAGTACATGGTTGAGGGTTCTAGTCCTGGAAGGTGTTATTATTTTACCTCTCAGAGTAGGCACTGGTAGGGAAAGTATGAATAATGCACATTTATGTGGTTGTGAGCAGGTTTGCCCATGGTCTGCCAGACGTTAAGCGAAGGTCAAACATGTGAAGCGCTTCTCTGTTTACCGTGTTTCAGCACCGTTTAATGTCACACAAACACATGGAAACCTGCTTACAACTGCTTAAGAGTGCTTTAATCCACCTGCATCAAAAGCCCTTATTCTGGCCCTCAAAATAACCTAACAGCCCTTGCAGGTCTTGAACCCAGAACCATGAACACCACAGTCACTGACTTTACCACTAAGGAATCTGAGATATGCACGAATGTTATGGTGTTTAGAATATACATTGTACTACAGATATTCCTCACTACTGAAAACAAATGTGACAGTCAGTTGGTGTACATATGTCTGATACATGTTAATGTTCATATGTTTGTGAAAGTAGGTGTTGCAATGTGACATGACAGGGTGTATTATGAATGAGTAAGGTTCTTGCTTTGTGTCCTTTTTATATTGTCCCCATACTCCATGTATGCCCCCCCAGTTCACTTATTAGACATCCGACCCAGGCCCTACTTGATGCATGATTGCATTACCCATCATTCCTCCCCCACCCCAATCTTCACATACACAACAACCACCACTTCTGTGGTGAATTAAGTTAATATTAATTGTTATAATACCAGAGCTGCATGTGTTTTGTGTACACTCCAATTCCTTTGGAGTGATTCTGTGACATGTAGTGTGTTCATAGATGCTTATATATATGGCTATTGATGTAACTGTATAGTATAATATATATATATATATATATATATATATATATATATATATATATATAAATATATATATATGTGTGTGCAGACATCACTGATATCTATATCTATATATATATATATATATATATATATATTGTATTAGTTTGTAACAGTAATACATCGGTAGAGTAGAATGTGTTGGTTCACAAACTACAGTACATTACAATGTACTGTACATATGTACACAAAGTCACTGTCCCATTTGTGATCATTACAGTGAAATGCATATGGTATAAGGTGTAGTCTCAAGACCATGAAACATGTGTACACCTCAGATTGCTTAGTAATACGTCCCATGACTATAATGTGCATGGTCCAGGGTTGGACACCTGCGATGCTTTACGAATGTTTTTTACTGCAGAATAAGGCGCATTTAAGCTGTTGTAAGCATGTTTAAAAGTGTTTGTGTGACATTATAGCAGCAGTTAAACACAGTTAAACAAACGTTGTAACGTATAACCTGTGCACGCAAACACGGTCACATCCGCTAACTACTCTGGATATATACCTGTCAGTGACATAACATCTTACTATGTGCTGACATGACATTACATTCTCTGTTGACTGTACTCTCCTGCACACATGGGCTTATATGGGTGATTCGTATGTTTATTATACAGACGATTGCTACCTATATATGCAAGCTGTGGTTAAGGTATACTTTTGCACATGATAAACATCCCTGCCTTTATCGGGATTGTAACCTCGAATGCACAGATACTATGCGGATGCTGAAGCCATTACACTGTTGACATTAAAGTTGCTTCTGTCTATTTCCTATTTAGATGATTTCTATGTGTAAGCTAGGCTAAGCAAAGGGCGGGAGCCCCTAAACTTACTGAGCTTCACGTACTCTTGAAATAACAACATATAACAAATGTACTGTGAGACAATACATTACATTCCTAACTACATTAGGCATAGCCCCTCACTACACACTTCAAGGGAAACCTTGTTGTGTGAATGGATAACAGACTATACACCCCTGGGATCATGTGTCCCAGAACCATACAGCCAGAGGGTGGGGGAGCCTGTCCAGTTTGATAGCTGCAAGACCTGTTGGAGGAATTGAATGGTGTTATGCCATCTTTAGATCACTAAGTGCCCCTATTACCCTCCACAGCCCTAGCCTTCCACAGCTTCCAGCAACTCTGCCTGGAATTGTTTCATTGGCTATGCTTGACAGAAGCTCTGTTACTTCATCAATGGTGCAGGGAAGGCCAACACACTATTGCAATGCTTCTAATTGTCCTTGGGCAGATAGATAGTAGGCTGTGAACCTCTAATGTGCAGGCCATCACAGCCATAATATGTGAATAAACAGACCTTCAGATCACAATACACAGTGTGAACTCACCATGTAGTCAGGGAACAGTTGAGTACAGCAAGAACATACAGAACATTGATACTTAGTCACTCCAAAAGCCTATCTTGGAAGCTAGAAGACTTGTATAAGTTTAAGGCTTTCTGTTACTTACCACTGGGTTACCTACAGGAGAGATGAAAACAAGCACAGATGGGGAACATGCATGCATTGATACCATACCGGCCTATGTGTCAGACTTATGCTTTGGAATACTTGCCAAGGCCATTGGCACCCCCATGGTGCCTTATTTAGGAGAGTCTTGAAGGTGAATACCAGCTCTGTAAACAGCACAATGGCAGATTCAATGAGGTTTATGCTACTCAACACCAGGGGTTGTGATCACAACATGCATGCACTCACAGTACTCCTCAGGGTGGACAACATCAACATCTGTGCATTAACTGAAATCTGTCTTAAGGCTCTGAAAGCACACCAGCACTACCAGACTACAACCCATACCATACATTTCAGCCACAGAACATGGACTGACAGACATGGAGGGGTTGTATCCATATTCATCAGGGATATCTACACCTCCAGGTTAGTGGGGCAGCATGGTACCTCTGTGATCATCCATGTGCAGCTAACATCAGCCACAACTGCAATGTGGAATGTGGCCTGCTACGGATCACCCTCCATGACCCAGAACCTCCATGCCACCGACCTGGAGACAGTGGAGAACACGACAGTCTTAACGCACACCCTGGCATTGGTCAATGTCAACTACCATACCATTAACTGGGAAACGTACTCTGGCACTTATTTCCAGGACCAGCGCTTCCTGGAATGTATCACCTCATATGCCCTGTATCAGGTGGTGACATCCCTAATGTGGGGTGAAAACTACTAGATGTAGTCATCACCAACATGGGCAACAGGTGCACCAGAGTGGAGGTTAACCGGTCACTGGTTAGATCTGACCATGAACTATTCACTGTTTCCACAACCTAGCATCTCCCCCACCCACGGATACCACAGTGTATACCTTTCCTACAGCTAAATTTACACTACTAGTGACAGGGGACGGTTTCACAGCCCCCACGCTAAGGGGAAACACTGCTCAAGATACAGACAGATTTACAAATGCAGTATATAAGCACCTACATGGATGTATGGATCGTGCCATCGCTGGTAAACCAAGACTCACTCCTCCTAGACAAGGACACCGGCCTGGTGAACCTCTGCAATAAACAGGCTATACTACAGACATAGGACAGTGTTCCAGATACACAGAAAATCCCACGTAGGGCAGACATCCGTGACCACTATTAGTATGATATGTAGGTCGACATCATCCAAGGCTAATAGCAGAAGAATACACAAGGATTCAAAAGATAACCATAAAGCCTTCTTTGGCTATGTCAAGGATCTACGTGGTGACACACAGATTTGCACTGTGCCGGTGAAATATAGCACAAAATATGCTGACCCTACTGATATCGCCAACATCCTTGCAGATACATTCGATGCATACTTCACCCCCTAAAGAGCCCACAACACTACCTGAAAGGTACAGTATCCTAACCATCAGAGACACACAGGTGGAAATTGCCCTCTCTAACAGCAGAACACAGCATCAGTGGAGGCAGATGTTGACCCAGACTGCATCTTGGAAATTGTATAAGACAACCTGCCCCCCAGCAAATTAAGCATTCCTACTTCAGCCTCTCCACAGGCTACATGCCCATACAATGGTGCGGGGCAACGGATATTCCACTCCATCATGGTGAAATCACACCTGACCATGGTAACTACCACCCCATAAGCCTGACCAGCCTAGTCTGCAGTGGTATGGTTTGCATCCTCATGGCACTCATTGACAATGACATTGGTAACCTTTGAACACATGACCCAACCCAGGTCAGCCTGGTTGAGTGCAGTTCATGCCTACAGAACCTGTTTTACCTCTTACATACAGTCACCAAGACATTAGATAACAAAAGAGGTGGGTCACACATACTACCTGGACCTCACCAAGGCTTTTGATACCATGCCCCACTCAGGTTTTATTGATAAACACATCAGCCTGTACATTCACCCATACATCAAAGGTTGGGTTGCCAATGGGCTTACACACAGAACCCACATGGTATGACTAGCGGTCTCCAGGTCCAACTCTTGAACAGTCACGACTGGTGTCCCACAGGACTCAGTCCTGGGAGCCCTACTGTTTAGCATATACATCTCAGATGAACAGGCAAACACAGCTGGATTACAGCAGACCATGTTTGGCAATGACTGCAAACTGAGACCCATGATTGATAGTCCAGCTGACATGGACATCCCTCAATGGGTCGCACAGAGAACACCACAGGGTGCCAATGACACAGCCTCCAGCCAAGTGCCACTAACTGCATGGTCATTCCATTGTGGAATTGGCACCCACATATTAACACATGAGCGGCAGCCACTTTAATACAGATGAGGTAATGGGGTATCTGGGGACTAAGATAGATAGTGAACTCCCCTGTGACAATCATATCGCCACAGTAGTTAAGATATCCTTCTATGTAGGCCATCTGACTACTAAAGGATTCCCATCTAGACATACTGGGGTTATAGTGCCCCTTTACTCATCACTCATCAGTCCCATCATTGGGTACAATAACCCATGTGGGATGTACCTCAGAGGACACATCCAACAGCTGGTTGGTCCACGAATGTACCTCACCAAGGAGAATATTGGCCTCCAACATATGGCCTATGCAGCCGGACTGAATAAACTTCTGCTTTACTCAGTGGCATCTCGTTTACCCAGAAATGATCTCCACTGACCAAAACAGCCATGTTAAACTCAAGCTTGATGGATATGCTCCACCTATGGGAATCCATGTCACAGTGGGCCACACACTGTAGTGAGCTGACCTTGCCACAACAATAACCAGAATATGCTGGAGGGACAACTTCCTGTCACAGACACTCCCCATACTTTGGAACAACATCCCTAACTACATTATACAGAGCCCCCTCACTAACACTCTGCAAGAGAAACCTTGAAGGGTGGATGGGGAACAGTAGATGCACCCCAGGGATCCCGCCATTGGCTCTGCTCCACAGAGGGATGGTTAATGAATCAATGGTGTGGCAACAGCTGACACATTTTGGCTGACCTTATGAATGGCCTCTGGCAGTTGGCCAAGAACCTACCTATGAATCTATACATACAGTATCTGCATATGCTGATAGCTTAATTTACTGTACAGGTGTTGACTTACCTTGTGCCAATGGCTTGTTGTGTGTGCAATAGTTGAGGGCTGCCTATGTTGGATGCACACAGTAGACTGCCTATACATGACAATTTACAGGTAGTCTTGTGAGTATGCTATCCATTTTTACTGTGTGTGCAGGTGGAGAAAAGTGTCAGTCCATAGGTGCCTACAGTGTCAGTGTGTGTGCTACAAATTCAGTCTTTGCCAAGGCATGGGCATTCTAGGCATGCCTCCGTCTACCTACTGGGGCTGGCTCAGGGTGTTCATGGTCTGAGTACCTCTGTGCCTGTGGGGCCCTTGGCAATGGTGGTGGGCTGCGAGGGCCTTCACCATTCTGTCCCTGCTGCAGCTGTTTCCACAGGACCAAATTGTGTAGCATGGCACACATTATGATAATGTGGGCACATGTGCCTAGAGAGCACTTCAGGGCTCCACTAGATATTTCAAGCAATGGAACCATGATTTCAGTATCCCAAACACATGCTCTATGATGATTTTTGGTTTGTGTGTGTGCCTCATTATGGCATTCCTGCATGGGTGTGTGTGCATTTCTGATGGGAGTCATCATCCACAGTTCCAGTGCATAGTCAGCATCCCCCACCATGTGGCCATCTGGCATGTCCCCCTTGGCAAATAACTGATACAGCTGTGAGACATACCAGATGTGGGAGTTGTGATAGCTTCCAGGGCTGCCAGCACACACATCCATGATAATGCCCTGGGCATTGCACATGACCTGGCAGTTGATGGAGGGTATGCCTTGCAGTTTATGTAGCACCTACCCTGCTCACTGGGTGGTGACTTGATGTGTATGTGCGTGCAGTCTACTGCACCCAGTACCTCGGGTATTCTGCCACATGGTGGAAGAGACACATATTGCTGGCCAACTCCTCCTGCATTCGGGGTAGTATATGCTCAATGGCATGTGGTAACATGACATCCAGGAAATGGTGTAGTACCCTGGATGCTGATGCCTGTGAGATTCCCATGATATCTCCAGTTGGTCTTTGAAAGGTACCTGTAGCTAGTATTCTCAGGCTTACACATACCTTCATATCCACTGGGATGGGTTCCCCTCTGTTTCTGGCTCTGAGGTATGGCCGACCCAGCTCAACAAGTTGCTGTATGGTGGCCCTGTCCACCCTGTAATGATCTACTATCTCCAGATCATGTAGCCCCTGGTAGGTTACCCTGGGTCTGAACATTCTTGTCCTCCTCTGGTGCCTGTGTTGATTGTGTGCATCGTCCTCCACTCCACCTTCAGTCTCCAACACATGCTGGTGGATCAAAAAAATGGCAGCCCCTAACATGTACATAATAAAAGTTCCCCATCTGTATACACCACTGGTGCAGAGTGTATGGGAATACACGAATGTGTGTAAGGTGCTTTCACACTTTATAATATTGTACTATGGATGCTGCTGATGTAAGTGGGTGTGTATGAACTATTCCAGCTGCTGCATGTCTTAATTATAGGTTTTGCAATGAGTACTGCAAGAGTGGGGCCTTTACTGTGGAGATCTACTTGCCTTCCTTGATTAATCTGTTGCCCTTTAATTCACTTTTAGACCTGGATCCCCCCCAATTATCAAGCATGCATCCACCTGCCGTCTTTCTTGCTTTGTACTTTCCCTACCCAGTCATGGTGAAATGTGCCTTGTAGCTGATTTACTGCATATCACCTTTGATCTGCTTTGAAACTTTGTTGTTTTCTTTGCAGTACAGCCCCTCCCTTCCTGTTCTGCAGGTAGCTGCTTGCAGCCTTGTTAGCTGTTGTCAATGGCCCACTGTAGGCTCCTAGGTGTTAATTAGTCATTTGTACTCCAATTTCACTGCTGCAGCATTTCCTTATTTCTTTCCTATATCCTTCCTGTTTCAGCTGCAGTGTGCATGACGCACATACCCGTTTACCACATTTACGCACGTTTTCATCTCCGATCACATGCATACTCGGTTACCTTGTGTACTCTCAGCTAAGCATAGCTATTGGCAATTTGACATACCTCTATCCTGCAGCTTTGCCTAGCTAGGGGCAGTTTAGTAACGCTCCAATGTGCTTATAGCAATGGCGACACACCCCTCTCTTGATGTCATCTTTATTCCAAGGGCTCACCTCGGTGTTATAATGCTACACTGTGAGGTGCATCCTTACCCCAGCGGGGAATCTGCGATTCACTATTACTCCTCTCATTTGCATGGCATTACCTACTAATACCTAGTTACTGTGCATAACACTGTCACTGCCCATTAGCAACGCTTTCGTCATGAGTATGGTGTAGCATGCCTGCCATTGACTATTATGGGAAAATCATGATATGTGTTTCATTGCGGTTTTATTCTATATTTTTATATATTCCTTGCGGTCCCCTTTGTGCACCGCTGCCCTGCACTTCCACGTTGTGATAGTGCGACTATATATATTAAATGTTAATTTTATATTTTGTACATTTTTTTATGCCAATGGCTATATATTTAGCCATTGGCATATATTAACAATATAATACATGTGTTTGGTCGGCTGTCATGGCTCTGATTTTATGTTTGCAAAAATGTAAACCGTTTTCTACGGTTTATATTTCTGCATGCTTACACTACACCTGCACCACTTCCTGAATCGCTACATACCTTCATTTACATGTTACACTGCTGCACATAGGGTAATTAGCATACAAGGCTCAGGAGCTGTGCGGACGTAGCATACGCAGGTAGTGCACGTGAAAACAGCTCGTACCTCCATTGCTCAGCAGCCATATTTGGTGTTAGAAAGCCACCCTATGCCTGCACCTGGCGCAAGCTTCATGAATCGGGACTGCTTTGAGTATATAGCATAGAGTGAGGCAAAATACACAACCGTACTGGGCACAAACTTTTAGGGGGCACAACTGTCTGTTCCTAGTTAGTCTTCATTGTAATACTGGCATTTAAATAAAAGATATTAAATTTGTAGTTTGAATTGAAGCACTTTATAGAGTTCCATATGTGGCAGACATAAACTGTATCAGCTGCTTTTCTTTTTTCAGAATACAAGCATTTTAGCACTGTTTGTGATCTGTATGAACTATTGCATCTGCTTGTTACAAATGTAGCAGACAGTTGCTACAGTTTAATAGGAAAAAAAGAGTCCCACCCTGCACCACCTCAAGGACTTCAAAACTGAAGTAATTTAGTACTCCATAGAGTAGTGGACCATTTTTTTTTGTCTGAATCAGGGGGGTTCCAAATCAGGGGACACCACTAGACACCAAAATAGCTAGCTACACATTTGTATCGAAGCTAGGGACTCATCTTTTAAATCATTTAGACTGTCACTCATGCTTAAACTCAAATATGAATTGGAGCAAGCAGCTGTCACAGCTTACCAAGTTCAAGTGAGGTAAGTACAGCAACTGTGGGAAAGGAAGGGCGATTTTATGGTTAAGAAGCAGGAGAGGGATTTTAGGGTAAGGAAGTGGAAAGGAGTTTTAAGGTTGGGGAGCAGAAGGGACTTAAAGGTTTGTGGAGTGGGACGGGAGATTTTGGGTTAGGGAGTGACTGTGGAATTTATGTTTAGGGAGAGAGATTACAGTTTTAGGTTTAGGAGTGATAAGGGATCAGAGACTTCACAGTTAGGGAGGAAGGAGCAGTGGAATTATAGGGTAAGGGAGGAAGGACTCAGGTTGGCTACTCAGTAGGAGTTTTAGATTTCATGTTAGAATTTGGTAAGGTGGTACAGTTTCTACAGTTGTGTTTCGGGTGGACTATGTCAAGTTGGAGACAGGGCTAGTGGGAATACAATCACTTGTTTTTGTGACCAAGTAACAGTGTGCAAGTGTGTTAAAAGATCATAGTACGCCAACACTTGTAGGAAGCTCATGAAATACACCCTGTTGGAGTGCAATGTTTTAAACTTATAGTACTGTACAGACTAAAAAACTTGGAAATAAACACAGGTAAATACAAGTAAAACAAGGTGTAAAGAAAACAAGTTACAGTATACAACACAGAAAAAGCAATAAATTAATAAAAAGTACAAGAAATCAAAAGCAAACTAACCTTTCCTTCACAGCAAGTTGTGGCAGAGTCTGAGTGAGCTTTTCCAGTAAGGCTTTGAAATGTTTTATTTTACATCTAAAATAGAAGGTTTAATTCCTAGCTCTATCCCATCAGTTCACAGATGATTAACCTTAACTGACCTGTTCTAACTTCTGTGTGACTCCTTAACTGACCTGTTGTAATTTTTGACTGACTCACAAGAGACACAGCTGTTGTCTCTTTTCAAGTTTTAATATGCAATTAAAAGCAGAATATAAGTAAAACACGATGTAAAACAGGTCTAGGATATTGCTGCCCCTGGTAGGTGTGGATAAGTTGATCCAAGGAGCTAGAATTTATGAATTCCAGAAAACGTTGAGCAAAAAGAGTTGGTAAATGAGTAGTTTTCCCAGTTAATGGTGGGGTCTTTGAAATTGCCCGTTATTAGGGTGTTAGGTTGTACCCTAATATTTTCAGTGTATCAAGAAATGAGGAGTGGGAATCCTGGGGCATGGTGGGGGATCTGTAGCAAGTTACAATTTGGATTGCGGTCTTACCCAGAGTTAGTTGCACTCAGATAATCTAGGATGCATTATGCTGAGCAACTAGCCTGAAGGTGTGGATATCCCCAATGAATAAGGACAAGCCTCCACCTTTAGTGTTTTGGTCCAGGATAGGTAGTCGAAAGGTGTGGTATGACTCCTCAACCATCCCACTTAGATACTTGAAGCTATTTACTTGTTCCACCATCTCCCCTTCTCCTTCAGTTCTCAGCCTCCTCTGATTCCTCCAGTTTCCTGCCATTACCACTGTCGTATTCTACTTAGTTTCATCCCATGTGCATTCAGTTTGAATTCCATTCTTCTGTCCTTTTGCTGAAGTTCTTGCTCAGAGTCTGCCTGTAATGCCACATTGCCTGCATACAACAATTTTGTTGATCTGTCCCCTCTAACCTGTTTGCTAATGTAGTCCATCACCAGTACAAATAGCAATGGGCTCGGAGCTGAACCCTGGTGCACACTCACTCCCAATGGGAACCCCTCTGCGATACCGAACACTGTCTCTGCTTGAGTCATTGGGTCCTTGTACATAGCCTGCATGAATTCTACCAATGTTTTTGGGACTTTAAATCACTGCAGTGCTGCCCAAATCAGCGTTCTTGGGACCTTGTCATATTTTCTCCAAGTCTAGGAACGCCCAGTTGGACTCTTTCTTCACCTCTAGCTTCTTCTCAACTATCTGTTTCACTACAAACATTGGGTCAGTTGGGCTACATCCTCATCTCTCATCTTACATTCTAGTACTCTGCGTATCCATTTTTCAATCACCCTCTCCAGAACTTTCATGCAATGTGACAGGAGTTTGATAATTTGTACTGCCCACAGTTGTAGATGCCCCCCTTTGTTCTCATACACTGGCATGAGTATACTTATTCTCCAGTTATCTGGGATAAGTCTTTCTCTCCATACTGCTATGAGTACCCTTCCAAGCCATTTATCCTCTATTTCAGACAGCATCTTTATCATATCTGCTGTGGCCTCATCTGAGCATTCAGCATTCCCTGACTTCATTTTCCTTGGTGCTATTCTTACTTCTTTTTGGGTGCCTCCTCTTCTCTCATCATAGGCTGTGTTTGGAGGAGTATAGCTTCGGAGGGAATTTCTTCATTCAGGAGCTGCTGGAAATGTTCCTTTCATCTGTCTTTGATGCCCTGTGGATGGGTGAGCAGGTTATTGCTGGCATTCCTTATGAAGGGTATCTGACGATCTTCTTTATCTTTCTGTCTTTGTCTTGTAGCCTGATATAGTTTCTTTAGGCCATCTACCAAATCACTTTCCAGAAGCCAGTATAGTATTTCTGAAGCCTTGTTCTTTGTTACTTCAACTCCTTTGTTAGCCAACCAGTATTCCTTCCTAGCCTATTCCTTCCTAGTCTGGTCGATTTTTTTCTATCTCCCACTTTTTCCTACACTCCTCCTTTTTTCTGATGACTTTACGGACTTCTGCATTCCACCATCAGCTTTCCTTATGTACCTCATTCCCACACCTTGCTCAGCCACATATCTGCTCTGCAGTCCTCATACATGCTGTTTTGAGGTGCTGCTATTCTTCAACTCTACTTATTTCCTCCTTTCTTGTGGTGCTAGAGCCCTGAGTAATTCCTTGAACTGTTGCACTTTCTCCAGTCAACTTCCAGGTCTTCAGCCTGGTCCTGTTGACCTTGGAGCCTTCTCTGACCACTGCTTGTAGGTGATTGTGGCAACCAGTGGTTTATGCTGTGGACCAACTGTTTCTCTGGGGATGTCTTTGCAATCATTGATTTTTACCCCAGTACTTTCTCTTTACTAACAGGAAGTCTACCAGAGTTGCATGTTGGCCACTCTTATATGTAATCTTGTGACTCTCTCTCTTTCTGAACCATGTTTTAGCTACTATCAAGCCATTTGCCCCTGAGCCTCCACTGAAAATGGGCTTTTTTTAGGCCCAGTGGACTTCCTCGGTCATCAAACTGAAATAAATAAAGTCTAGAATGGCCTCTCCTTTACTTCTGTTGCCCCCCATGCAGACCCAGGCAGCCCTCATATTCTGTTCTGTTTGTTCCAACATATGCATTCAAGTCCCCCATTATCAGCAACAACTCATTTTGTCCTGCTTTATCTAGTAAGTCCTGCAACTGCTGTCTGAATGCACTCTCTTCTTCACTATCACAACCCTGTTGTGGGGCATAGGTTAAAATTATGAATACTGCCCTATCATTACACTGGAGTCCAACTGCCATGAGTGACACTATTCCTGATGATATTCCTCACTGCCTTCTAAAGCCACTCTCACAACACAATTCCCCACACCATTTCTAGCCTGTTCTCTTCCTGAGTAGTAGACTGTGGATCCCAAGACAAGTGGCTTTGCTGCACTGCCCTTCCATCTTGTCTCTTGGATACACAGAATATCCAGCCTCGGTATCATGTTACCCACTCTGCTGCATCTCACCAGTGAGCCTACATTAAGTGTAGCAAGTCTCGGTTCATGTTTGACAGTTTGACTGGTTTTACATCCATCTTCACTCAACAGAGATGGGCAACCAGACACCAGCCGCCAGTAGCTTATTGGCCCAGGGCTGCTGGGCTTTATGCAGGTGTGCACACTGGGCCAGTAGGAGCACATACACCCTCCCACTGTTAGCATAGGTCCTAGAGTAGGTCGGAGTGCCAGGCCCTCAACCCACTTATCACAAGCAAATACCTATGCTCATTTGGCAACATTAGTCAACATGACAATCACCTAGAGCCATATTTTACATGGATGTGTGGCAAGCCCCACCATGGTATGCGGTCTGTGATCAGTGTCCGCTTATCTTGAGGATACTGCACACCACAGTAGATGTCTAAAGCGGTTGGTTTGTACAACACTTCCCCTATAGGGCACCATGTAGAATCTGTGCTGCTGCCCACAGTCTGAGTATATTGCTGGTGTTCATCTTAAACAGACTCCATTATTATAGACCTATGGGGCCACATTGATTGGTGGTCTCGACTACTGCACCTTCAGTTGTGGGCAGAAACTCATGATCTGCCAAACACAGAGCTTGTTATACCATCCTTTCTAGCTCCAAGGCACTCCTCTTACTCCCCCTTTTACTCCATCATCAGACCCATTACTCAATACACTACTTCTGGAGTGTATCAGTCTCTACACCTTAGATAACATGAAAGACTTCAAAAATTCCTAGCCAAGAAAATGTGTGGTTTAAGGTATTTGGGCCACCTAATGACTAAAATCTCTCAAGGTCCCCTACCCGGTCTCTTAAGATTCCTCTGAAGTTATCTTTGCCTAGTGTTTTCTGCTATGAAAAGCCCTTATGTTTCAACCTATTTCACCTTGATAGGTCGTTAAGCAATTCAACACCTGCTCCAAGAACATATACCTTCACTGTAAAAGTGTGCCAAAAGTACATGTTGTTTGACAGTGGTTATTGTCCAGCTCCAGACCTCTCCTTTGGAATATACACACACACTGCATATCACAGTACCTCCTGAAAATCTTTTGAAGCAAACCTCAATAACTGGATGGGTGTGGCAGAGTCTGTGTGCTTTGCAGTAAAAGCTCTTCTTTTTTCATTTAACATTCCTCCTAAAGTACAATTATGCCAAGATAGTTTTAAAATCCTTCTTGTTGCATATTTCTTTGTTTGATTTCATTTGAATGATATCACTTTATAGTATATTTTCTGTAAGTATCTTTACTAGCATCCTTTTCTTATTTAGATTATTATTTCCTAAAGTCAATATTTCTACACATAATCTTCAATTCTCATTTATTGATGCAGGTGTCACTCTTCCAGTCCTCCATCTCTTCTCTCTAACATACTTGCCATTCAGTTCCTCCTTTCTTCTTCACTTAACCTGCCTATCAACATTCAGAACTTCCACTGTTATCCTTTACTGCTTGATTTTCATTTATTAGTATATTCTTCTTCATTTTTATCTTGTTTTTACCACTGAACAGAGGGATCTTAAGGTTTCCTACCACAAAGCTGACAAGTGCAGCACTACAAACATTTGAGTCTATTTCTCTGTGACACTATATCACTGACTCCATTATATAATTATTCATTGACCAACAGCATTGCGGAAGTGGAAATCAAAAATCTGAGTCTAGCACTAATGAAGTAATTTATCATTTTTAATTGTTATGTCTTTCTCTGGAATTAGCCGTAAATATATCTGGCTAATAAAGTCTTCATTGTTTGTTTGAATGCTGAAAACATTAACAAAGCTAACAGCTATCGTCACATTACAATTATAAATGTGTTACTGAATACATGTTTTTGATTTCATGCCTAAAAATCATGATGACAACCTATATTTCACAATGAATAAATATAATGCTGCTTAGCCTATATAAAATGTAAAGTAGTCAAACATACATCTAGAGAATAAGTGGCAAAATAAAAAATCTGCTGCATTTTCTTTGCATTTGCAAGACCCTGACTGCTAGGAAATATGCAGGCATAGTAGAGTTTTACAAATATATTAACAAGTTCTTATGCTGGCAAACTGAACTCATTTTTTTTTTTTGCAAAACTTTAATTATTATAAATAAGTCAGTTAACAGGGTTTATCACCTGTCACGATCCATACAAGCACATAAAAGGAATGTGATAAATCATATCAGAAGTTCTGTGACTGAATAAGGCAGTGTATACCCTCTTTATTTCTTATTGCACTGAACACAGTCAGAAATCATTGAAATCATTTGGCCAGATTCAATAACAGCTACATGAAGTTTTGCGATCATGTTGGCATCACGCAGCGGCTGCATCACCAACATGACAGCACACAATATGACATTCATTAAGTGGCTCGACATGATGTGTAGGGCTGCTAAACAAAGGGGAATGGCAAAATATCCTAAGGAAAGCATAAGGGGACAACATGTAAGCTAATTAACCAATCCAACATTGCAAAGCTATTCAGCAAGTTATAAACCAATTGTTTACACTGAGTGTGGTCTTTTGCTATGTACACCAAAACTCTTTGGAACATAGGCACAATTACACTTAGGAAAAAAACATGGTAGGGGCTGCTGCTGCTATTATTATGGTCCATATGCAACAGGCATTAAATCAGTGTGCTGCTGTTGCTGCTGCAACACCTCAAGCAAGACGTAGAAGGGTGTTTAGACCCTGGCAAGGATTCACAAAGCCTCCGTGTAAGAGTTATAACTCTTACACGGAGGCTGCAGTTAAACGTAGTGATGTCAGCATGCTTTGCATAGTCATGAGAGCATGCTGAATCACACGTAAGTCTAACATGGTCCGTGTAAGACAGTAGGGGGCGTGTCCGTAGGCCGAGCCCTGCAAGCAGACATGCCCCCAGAAGTGTAAAAGTGCCCAAAGTAAACACCCACAACAGAGTCCACGGAAATGTGAATAAACACAACACAACACATGCCCCCACAGACTATGAACATAAAATATATAAATGAACATGTTATATATTTTTTTTAAATTGTAAAGATGTTTAACCGTGAGTGCGCTTTGCTGGCGTGCCGTAAGCAGCTACAGTTAGCAGTCAGTGGGAAAGCATATAAGAACTAAATATGCAAAATAAGCCAGAAAGCAATAGTGTAGCGGTAGAGATGTTGGCTGAAGAGCAGCCATTCATGGTTCGAGCCCGCACAACACCAATTTTTTTTTTTTTTCAAAATAAGCAGGAAACAAGTCCCTGACAAATATGTACACATAAAACCACAATTTATGTAAAATGTAATGAAATAGCCCATTTATATTGAAGACATGTGAGGTAACAAAAGAATAAAAAATGCCAGATGTGCTCATAGCTGAGCTACAGTTTAACAGAGTGAGTGCATCTGCCCATAGATGAGCAGTGGTTTAACTGGTGCAAAATGACTGCCCGTAGCTGAGCAGTGGTCTAACACACTAAATCTATGTACCTCTAACTGAGCTGAGCGTAATATGCGTGCCGATAGCCAAATGAGGCTTAAAGCAGGGTACCCCGTTTGCATGGAGCTGCGCACCGCGCAAACAAGCTAACCGACGGGCAATGTTGAGCAAGCCGTATCAAAACTGCCTTTACACAGACACACCCCTCAGCATGTCTAGACAGTCATGAAAAATAAAAAGCAGTCAGGTTCGAACCCAGGATACTATACACCATAGTCAAGGTACCAAACCACTAAGCCATGACAGCAGTACCTAGAAATGCAATAATAGCTAATATATAGGAATGAATACAAACTGGAGCATGACAATGCAGGTTTACTGAAGTTGATACAATTCCAAAATGGCCAATCACAGATATGCGGAAAACGGACTATATAAGCCCCATAGGTGGGAATACACAGCATAAACGATTGTAGAACTGACCTGCAGGCAGAAAGACAGGAGTAGGAGAGGGTAGTTGCTTTCGAGCACAGAGGTGGGGTGTTGAGGAGTCCAGGTACATGGTCTGGCTCCTAGTCTATAATCATGAGGCCCAACTCATGCAGGGCCAGGTCCTCTGGGGAGCATACAGGGCCGAGGCGTGGGACCGGTTGGCTCATGATCTCACCAGTGCCACAGGGATTCCAAGGACTGGTGAGCAGGTCTGTCACCACCATGCGGACCTGAAGAGAAGCAAACAGGACCAACTGAACCTTTGGATCCAGGAGACCCGGCAAACACCCAACGCCCCACTACTGAGTAAGTAACATTTAATTATGTATGTAAGAAATTAAACTAGCTGATATTATGGAGATGTGTATTCCAATATTACTTCATTTATATTACAGCTGCAGGTGTCCGTTCTGTGGACCGCAGAACCTATGGCGATAGGCTGGTGCGGTTGCGCCACCAGGCAGGTCAGTAATCCACTACCAGTAACTGTAAAGAAGTATAAAAGTATGACAGTCAGCAAAAGAGTGCAGTGCAGTCAGTAAGGAATAAAATGTGCAAGTAACAGTGTGAAAGTGTCTGCAAGTATTGCTTGATTACAAAAGTGTGTTTCAGCCTGTAAGTTAAACCGAAAAATGAAACTGTCTGACATATATTCTGAAATAAAAATGCCCTACCTGTAAGAAAATAGCACACAACCTGCAGCAGGCTGAAAAGTATAGCTGCAGAAGATGATGAAATCACATGTGTGAAATATATCCCTGTGGAAATACTGAAACATGACAGAAGTGAGACTGCTGGAAAGGATTGTAATAACTACAGGTAAAACATGTCAATAAAGCCTAGAAGTAAGTACCATCCTGAATAGTAAAATGAAAGCAAGTGAGAGAGTGTGAGAAAGTGTCATGAATCCAGCAATACAGTAGTAATAACCCCTGAATAAAGTATACTGCAGTCAAGACAGAATGAAATGCATGTGAGATTCAAAACCAAAAAGCGAAATATGTTCAAAGTGTTGCTGCATCTGGAATGTGTATCCCAAAATCTGGATATGTTGCTCTCAGTCTGCAATATGCAGATAGGATGATTGTCTGATATACCAAACATCCACACTTGTCTAAAGCTATATAAAGCAAATGTAGCAGGATGATGTAGCTGAACAAAGCTAGATATGAATGTGTATGAAGAACCATAAAATGTATATTGATGTTGCAGTAACAGTCCTATCACCAAGTTGAAATAGTTATCATATAGGAAACTGTAGTTAGAACAGTAGTGTGTATATAACTGTAGCTATTAGAAATGTACAGCATATGTATTGTTATTTGAAGGTGTTAATATTACTTTCTTTACCCCACCCTATAACCACATATAACCCATTCCACGTGAAAATGGTATGTGCAATCACAATTAACACCCCTGGACGTTTGTCCTGTTGGGTCATATATATTTGCATGTCCGTTGATGCATCTGCCCTGTTCATACATCCACACCTGATGGCCTGTTGCCATCAATTAATGCTGCATGTTGTTGGACTGTGTATTTCTGTTCAAATTATGCATGTGCTATGTAAGCTGTTCAATGGTGTGAATATCTGGGTGTTTGGTTAATGGGAATACTAATGCATGCTGTTACAACTAATTGTGAATGGTATTATATGTCACTAACCCAAACTGTCATGACATAATGCAAAACATAGGACGACAGGGAAGGCGGGTTCCAGCGGACCCACCTCTCCCACCTCAGCTGGCGAGTGCACCTGGCACTAGTGCCGAGTCTGGACCCTCCTCCGGTGGCCCTGTGCCACCTGCGGGTGGAAGCACTGCAGGGGATGGGGCTCGCCCCCCCTTTGCAAGTGTGGCCGGAGGAGAACCACCACTCACCCTCCGTAGTGTCCGGAATGTGGTGCATAGGGAGATTCGGGACTCTGTTCTCGAGCCCCTACGCCAGCTCGAGGCATGGGTGGCACAGCTAACGGGCATGCCTGTTGCCCCGCCTATACAGCCCCCAGCACAGCCCCATCCTGGGCAGTGAAGGAACAGTGGCAACTGCCTATGGGTGGGGATATCAGTTCCACTGTTGCCATCTGTGGGCTTATGGGCTCTGGATATCCAAACCTCCATCCCCGTCAATTGTGTAACCCCCCCACACATGTCATACACCGCCCCTGTATGCGTCTTGTTTGTCTTGTCTGTTTACCTACCCAATCTACCTCCCCAGCTGTACCGACTTCCTTCACCTGACATACCACTCTCACCTGAAAAAAAAAAAAAAAAAAAGGGCAGTCTGTACCCACAAAAAATTACGCCCCATACATAGCTGCCCATTCCGCACACATGTCTGCTGGACATGGAACCTATCAATTACAATTGGCTGTACAACAAGTATTATTGTTGTCCTGATACCTCTCTCAGGGGTGGAAGGTTTCAAATGTCACACCAAATTACATACATATGCACAGCTGTTGCTGATGAAGAAATGGGCAGCTATGGGCCTTACCTACATCCCTCCTGCACATCCCAAGCTTGTTTCCCTACTGTCTTACCCTCTTTGTGACCCCTTTTTCACCACTTTCCTGTCTCCCCATTTTATTTTCTTTCAAAGAAAATAGCGGTGTGCAAGAGAGTAAGCACATTTAAGCGGTTGTAAGCGGGTGCGCGCTTGTGTGCGTGGAGCTAAACGCCAGTGCGCATGCGTGAGCTCCGCGCAAACCAGTGCTAACCTGGTTACAACTGCTTAAAAGTGCCTTATTCACTTTGATTGACAGGTCTTGTAGTCAGTTCAGAAGCAAAATAAAATCCCACTGGCTGTCCCGAACCCAGGACCTTGGAAACAGTAGTATGCATGACTTACCACTAAGCCACGACTCTTACACAAGAATATTGTGCTAAAATAAATATATCATGTAATAGTAGGAATGAATGTAAAGGGAATATAGATGTGTAGTACACAAAGCATGCCATTTAGAATTACTATCAAAACTAGTGGATTTCCATAATAGTAGTGTGTGAACAGAAACAGCCATGCTAATTGGTAGCTAGTAGGTAATAATGTCACTATAGCACCTTGCAAGCCACACACATACTCACAGCAGGATAATCACTGCCCATACCCCACAACCTCTTACAGGAACACATCTGGACCAAGTAATAAAATATGTGGAGCAAAGGCCCAAAACCAGGGACACATTACAAATAATGTTACAACAAACGCAGACAGTTCAGAGCGTAACAGGGTCTGCATTTTGTGGGATGTTTGGAAGGGTATGAAGTCTGAAACTTGAATGTTTGTCACCATATTCTGACTTGAGCCCAGAGTGATTTGCCAGAAAAGGTGTGCATGAGATATTGACCAAAATATGAGGCAGAAATGTGGACAACCTGCAAATATCTGTACACATGACGGGTCTGACACCACCATATTTGAATAGTTAAGAGCCTAGACATAGCAACAGTGAATGACTTACAGGGATGCCCCACAGACTCCATGTGAAATGTACAAACAGTAGGCAGAAAGGTGTAACACATGCAATGGTAACTATGGAGTCCTGAAAGTATTCACCACTTGCATGGCAGAAAAGTGTAGTAATACATATGCTCATGCTAACCCACAGTCACAACTGCAGCATACCAGACATTTTA
Source organism: Protopterus annectens (assembly GCF_019279795.1). Classification (NCBI taxonomy): domain Eukaryota; kingdom Metazoa; phylum Chordata; order Ceratodontiformes; family Protopteridae; genus Protopterus; species Protopterus annectens. The sequence continues at coordinate 994,955,488 of NC_056730.1, forward strand.
ATGGGTGTACCCCACTGATATGTACCATTCCATGAGGCAGATAACAGATGAACCTGAAAGTCTCCGGGGCCTGCTCAGCAGCATACTCAAATACCCTAATTGATGTCAAGGCCCACACCATGGCCAGACCACACTGCATGCTGTAACACCCTAGCAGATATAGCAAGCATTCCAAGGTGTGAATGTACATGGAAAATAGGAAAGCTACAGCAGCACACTACAGTCAGGACACCTAGCAGGCATACAAGTAGTGACTGTAAAGGGCAACTATTGAAGCCTTAGCAACAAAGTGCAAGCAAAAGTGAAAGGAAAGCACACACACACACATTCCAGTAGTAGTAGTTGTAGGTGTCAGTGTACATACACAGTTAGTATAGGAAACTGGAGAAATGAATGGAGGAATGTTAATCTACAACACACCTGGAAATATGAGAGAGATACCAACCTTTACACTCACAGAACATTGTCCACAGCATAACAGCATGGTCCCTGCCCTTAAAATCTGAAAGGGCTATGCCTATCTCACATACCTTTTTATAGCACTGTTCTGAAATCACAGTGAGAACTGCAATCAGTACACAAATGGCTGCATGCAATTAGCAAATGCTGGCTAACAATTGGTGCAGAGGCCATCACATGGGCATATGCAGATACCTACAAAAGTATGATGTACTCCCAGTCCACACATGCAATACTTTCATTGCACCCTGAGAAGGACGTGAGAGACAGACAGACAGAGAGAGAGAGAGACAGACAGAGACAGAGACAGAGAAAATTGCAATTAAGCAGACACAAACAAATTGTTCAGCAACAGCCACCTGAAAGCTGACAACTGGGAAGTGGAGCAGCAGGACAGAGAACCAGACGGCAACACAAGCAGCTGTGACAGACACAGGTAATGTAAAGTAATACTATAAAGGTCTACATACTGTGAACCCTCCATATGTGTCATTGGTCTGTATCCATATGTATATGAAGATGTGTAAAGGGCAGGGGACATACAGCAACTATCAGTGAAGGCTGTACATACATTTGTATGTGAGAGCATCTATGTGCACATATCAATGTTGGTTGATTGTAGGTTGTAGTGCCATGTACAAAGTAGGTTTCACAGTTATGTATGTTTAGCAGTATGTTAGTGTGTGTATACAGTATGGTAGACAAACATGTTGATATACCTGTCTATCATATGGATGCATTATGTATGTCAACATATGTATCTGTATATATATATATATATATATATATATATATATATATATATATATATATGATATGCATTATATGTATACATCCATAGAGAGAGAGATGTAGGAATACATAGACAGATGTAGATAGAATATTGTACAAACATATATATGTAATGCACACATACAGATATAGATATATGTAGATACATATACATAGACAGACTGATCTGACTATCTACAGGTATGACTGTATATGACGACCTTCAACACACCCTGTCCCACCCCCTCTGTCACTCTCACCCCCTCTGTGTGTGTCCCCCTCCACATCTATAGCAATATATGTACATCAATATATATATGTGTATATGTATACAGACATATATATATATATATATATATATATATATATATATATATATATATATATATATATACATATAGATATATATATATACATATATATATCTATATATATATATATATATATATATATATATATATATATAGAGAGAGAGAGAGAGATGTATATAAATTCTGAGTGAGGCACATGTGTACAGATGTATTGCAACAGGTGCCTGGTGACAAAGGCATGGAGTGAACACCAGTGTCAAAACCGGAGTACCATACCACATTTCAAATCACCTACACCAGTAACCACCAGATATGTGATTGGCTGCCCACCACTGCATGTGTCAGGGGTGAACAGGGTCATAAATGTGTACAATAGTGGCCCCAATGATATTCACAGTGGCACACTATCCCTGGAATACCTGCACATGGTATGTGTCAGCGAACATGGTGTGTCAGCTATGGACATGTAGGTCGGTGTACCCCTCCACACCACATAATGGATGCCATGGTATGGACCTCACATGACAGCTACAGATATGGAGAAGGAGACAGTCACATGTACAACACTGTGACAATGCACTCAAACACATTACCAAAGCACAGTGACTGACAACACCACAGAGTACACATATACTACCCACATAGAGGTTACTACTCCCGGATTTACATATGTAAGTCACACCCATGACAGATGTCCAACAACCATAGTAACACCTCACACCATCCACAACCTAAATGACTGCTGTGTGTCGTCCGTGCCACTGCAATAGAGTGCACATGTGGAGGTAAAAGTTCCTACCCACAGATAAGACATACCCTGCAATAAACCACACAGTGTTAAGAAGCAAGACTCCCCATGAGTACATGTCACACATACCCCTGCTGAATGTTAGTCAGATAGGTAATATGCCATATGAGTCACCCTGTGTAACTGTGTGACAGCAGCAGGTACCATCACACCACATGTGTCACAATGGTCAGGGTAGCAGAACAGTACGCTGCTGTAGTCCCAGGGCAATAGCATATGGTATAGTATTGTATTGTAATGTAATGTATTGTGTTGTATTGTATTGGTATGTTGAGGTGCCTCCTTCATGGAGTGGAACCACTGCTGCTGTGCGCCAGTGTACAGGTACATATCCTGTAGTCAGGCTAGTGTTACATAGCACTTCTATATGTGTGTTTAGCTCCTGTCAGAGTTTATGTAGCATGCAACTGGGGATACCATCAGGTCCCATTCATGTTGTGTATTCTGCTGTCCTGAGGGTGGCTCTCACCTGGACATCTGTGATGACAGGAGGTTACAGTCAGCTGGGATAACTATGTCTTATTTTGGGGAGAGGGTGGGGTGACACCTGCACTGAACCTGTCTGCCACAATGTTGTCAATATCTGTGGTGTCAGTGAAATATTTGTTGTTGTGTACTAACTATGGGCATAGAGGATGGATCCTGACCAGGTTGCTAACATAACTGAAGAAGGCCTTCTGGTTATCTGTAGTGTCCCTCTTGATTTCCCTCTCAAAGTTGCCCATGGATGTTTGTATGATGGAAAATAGATTCTTACTAGTGCTGCTCAGACATGCCCTCCCTTTATGGAATTATGCTCTGTCTTGCAGTAGCTTCCATCTTCTGTAATACAATCTGTCTATGGCTGGGGTCCACCAGACAGGATGCTGTCCCTTTGTGGAGAGTGTCTTGGTCATATATGGGATTGTATGATCCATGCATTCTCGGAGATGTCTGCAGAAAGCAAATGTGTAGGGGTCAGCATTGTGGGTTGTATCTGCCACTGGCCCAGTGGGCTGAAAGGATACCATGTCACTGTTACAAAGTGTAAAGTTTGTATCTGTAATGTTATTCACTATAGTCGTTTGTGCTGGTGGTGGAGGTGGGATATGTATATCCAGGGCAATCAGTGTGTGGTCAGCTCACAGTAGTTGATGATGTAGGCCATACAGTACCTAGATACAAACCCCCAGAGTGAGGAGGTGCTCTTGACCTGAATCAGTGTTCTGACTGCTGGGGTTTGGCAGTATGTCGTATGGAGTGTGCCAGGTACTGTTGCACAGTTGCTGGCTGAGCACTGATACCTGGCCATTTACATGTGTATCCACCAATAGACAGACAGATGCTATATAAGTGAGATATGTTGTATCATAACAGTCAAGTAGAATGCGTAGTATATGTGCCAAATTCTGCTGACATATATTGCTGATATCAGGTTATTTTCTTTCTCAGGTACATGGCCCACCCGCGGAATCCCACTTTCTCCACAGCTGAGGATGAGGAGATACACCAGAGCCTGGTGCGGGAATATGCAATACTCTTTTCCCGCACCAGCCAGAATCAGCAGGAGAGGGCTGCACTGTGGCAAGACCTTGTCCATCGGGTAAATGACATAGGCATGCATAATAGGACATATGAGCAGGTACGACATCACTGCAGTGATTTAATCAGACATGTCTGTCAGCGTGCGTCGGATATCCACAGGCAACAGGTTGCCACAGGTGGTGGGGTGGCTACACATCCCCCACTCACCAGACTGGAGGGACTACTCATGAGTGTAGTGGCTCCAGTCCGCCAGCAACAACAACAGCAGCAGACATGCATTATGATGGAGGCTGGAGCCACGCAGCAGCAAGACAGTGAATGTGCAGGTAATATGCCATATGTATAGTTGACTGTTGTGTACATTGGTAGTTAATGCATGTGTGAGGTGTGTCCTTAGTTTGTAGCTGTCACCATAGTATTTAATGTGCAAGTGTGATATCCTCAATATTAGCAGCTGACCTGTGAAAGGTGACTGTTGTACCACTGACCTGTATCATATTCAGTAACAATGGCACAGTTGTGCCCACTGACATTAGTTTCTTCACGTCTGCGGGTCCCTCTGGTATAACAGCAATGCAGCCTATCCATGCTGGTGAGTGTGTATTAACAATTCCTGTAATAGTCTTGATAGTAATAGTACTATTTGGCTCACTTAGTAGTGCTCTTTGTATGCATGTAGGTGTGTCTGTGTCTGTGTGTTGATATCATGCATACTGAGTACTGTACAATTGTGTGAAACTGTGTGCATGTGTGCATGTGTGCATGTGTGCACCTGTGCATGTGTGCACCTGCATGTGCATGTGCATGTGTGCATGTGCACCTGCATGTGTGCACCTGTGCATGTGTGCACCTGTGCATGTGCATGTGTGTGCAAGTGTGCACTTGTGCATGTGCACCTGCATGTGCATGTGTGCATCGTGCACCTGTGCATGTGTGCACCTGTGCATGTGTGCATGTGTGCATGCACCTGTGCATGTGTGCATGTGTGCACCTGTGTGCATGTGTACATGTGTGCATGTGTACATGTGTGCACCTGTGCAGGTGTGCATGTGTGCACCTGTGCATCTGTGCACCTGTGCATGTGTGCATGGGTGCATGGGTGCACGTGTGCACCTGTGCATGGGTGCATGTGTGCATGTGTGCACGTGTGCACCTGTGCATGTGTGCACGTGTGCATGTGTACATGTGTGCATGTGTGCACCTGTGCATGTGTGCACATGTGCATGTGTGCATGTGTGCATCTGTGCACCTGTGCATGTGTGCATGTGTACATGTGTGCACCTGTGCATGTGTGCATGTGTGCATGTGTACATGTGTGCACCTGTGCATGTGTGCATGTGTGCACCTGTGCATGTGTGCATGTGTGCATGTGCGCACTTGTGCACGTGTGCGTGCGTGCATGTGTGCATGTGTGCATGTGTTCACCTGTGCATGTGTGCATGTGTGCATGTGTACATGTGTACATGTGTGCACCTGTGCACGTGTGCATGTGTGCATGTGTGCATGTGTACATGTGTGCACCTGTGCACCTGTGCATGTGTGCATGTGTGCATGTGTGTATGTGTGCACCTGTGCATGTGTGCATGTGTGCACCTGTGCACCTGTGCATGTGTGCATGTGTGCATCACTGGTAATGTGTAGACATTGTAAACTGTGTTTCCTGTTTCCCTCCCACAGGTTCTGGTTCTGCTCTGGTGTCATGTAGCAGGAAACCAGAATCAGGTGCCGTGGGTACTGATAATGATGACATCTGTGTAATGGCACAGGAAGGTATGCCAGGGCCCGTCATTGGTCAGCTGATTGACAGTACACAGCTGTCGACCCCATCAATGCGCGCAGTTATTCTGCCAATACACCCTTTGTCACCAATGTCCCTAGGTGATGGACAGCATACAGTGGGCATTGACCAGGGTAATGTGGTATCTGTGGCACATGCCTCCCCACACAGCAGCCATGGGCATGGCCAAGAGATGGTACCACACAGACATATGTCCAGGGGTTCTCGTGGGAGCATCCGTGGGCATACTGCCCCTGTCAGACGTGCCCACAGAGGTCTTACAACCTCAGCTATGTTTCGGGCTGTCATGCAGGCACAGTCACGTATGGAACGGTACACCAGACAGGGTCTGAGGGAGCTGACTGCATGTCGCACAGCCATGACTGACAGTATGCGTGACATTGCGGCTGCCATCCGTGATTTCACCGATGTCATAGACAGATGTTGTGGGGACATATTAGACCGGTTCCACAACTACATGTCCATGATCCAGGGCGATGGTGGGCGGTTGAGGCATCGACGTGGCCGTATGCCAGCAACAGCAGCAGCTGACAGTCGTCGCGGACGACAACAGGGCCGACCCTGTAGTGCCAGCAGCAGCCCCAGCAATGCTGGGTCTGTGCTGTCATCAGACCGCCCCAGGAGACCACGTGCATGTGGCTCTGGCCAGGCCCGATAGGGATCTGTGTCCAGTCAACGAACACCTGCTTCTGATGACAGTACCCAGTCTGGGTTGGTACCGGATACGGTCCATAGCACCCCTGCAAGGCACAGGTACCGTGTCCGTGGTCAGAGACACTGATCTGTATGACCTGGCAGGTACAGTCTGTGGCTGTCCACAAACACCAGTGTATATGGCAGCCATGAGGTGGAACTGTGTGCATCCATACACACATGCAAATTGACAACACCTAGGGCTACCGCATACACGCACACACTGCATCAACATTGCCCCACCTTCTACTGCTGTCCCTCACCAACACACATACACATACATGTCAATCGGTGGTATCGGTGGCTGACTCAGGCATACCAAGTTCACACCCTGTGCATATGATGAAACTGTGCCACCTCCTGCAATCTGTAACAACTGTGCAGGTACAGGTTAACATGTTGCTGATGCACAGGGTGACCACATAGATGTGTAGTAATAGTATCATGTTGTTAACAGTACTGTGTGCTGAATTAATTGTGGGTATATCACAGCATGCCTGATGCAGTAAGTGTGTGATTGTCATGTACTGTTGTCTACACCCATGGTAAGTACCATAGTGTATCATCTGCACATGTTGGCATACTGGTGGTAATGATGTCAACAGAAGGCTACATACATAGGTAGCACAGGGGATAAGGTAATGAATGTAGTAATACACAATGATGGACATGTAAATTGCAAGTGGCATGTTGCCCACACTGGACTCTGCAATGCAGATGTTTGAGGATGTTGATATGTGTGCAGTACTACACGACTGGTACAGGACACACAGGAGCACCCTAGCACTGCATGCTCACATCTCATACCATGCTAGACAGCCCCAACACACAAAACTAACTGTCACAGGAGGGAGAGTCCCCATATATGTCAGGGATACTGTGGTGGCAGGCCAGGTAGCATACTTCCTACTAAGTATGGCACCACTGAGTGAAGGCTCAGTGTCTGTTATTTGACATGTGTATTACTGCAGGTATGAGCACATGGGTTTCCATCCAGTTATTGTACATCCTGACAGTACATGGTCTGTACACTTGTGTGCGCTGAGACTGGACCCTAGCCATCTGACCCGTGTATTTCCATGTACATGTGCATAGTGCCTGCATATCTGCAGTGTTACCTACTGGAAGTGGTACAGCTTGTTTGTTGTACAATGGACTACATGTAGCCCTGTTTACTGTAGCTTTGTTTGCATGCATGTTTGCTTGCAATTACCCTGGAATACTGATCACACCTGCAATGCATAGTTATAGAGCTTCTGTGGACTCCTAGTGCCATCTGCATAGCTTACTATATGTATGTCCATGTCCCACTTGACAGGATGTCACTGTTTGTCCTGTTCACATGTACATTGCCTGTGACACAGTGCATATGACTTACCTGGCATGTGTCCACGTGAGCAGTCATATATGCTACTGCTAACTAATCACAGGCACTACACCTTCACATATTCATCTTCTGTTGAACTACCTGCTTCGCTAGGGACGGCCTGCACCTGTCACCCCTGGGCTTTCAGATATTGGCAAAGGCTCTTGCTACCCCCATAGTGCCTATGTTAGGCAAGGCTCAAATGACAAACCCACCTTCATAGGTATCACAAGGGATAAGAAACTAAGAGTAATGCTACCCAACGCCAGAAGTCTAAACCTCCAGATGCATGCACCAAACTCTCCTTGGCATGGAGAACATCGATATCTGTGCAGTAACAGATGCCTGGTTCATGGCTACTGAGAGCACACCAGCACTACCAGGTTTAACCTGGTTGATTTCTTTGAAACAGTCACCAAGGCCATTGACGAGGGAAGGTGGTTCACACAGCCTACCTGGACCTCGCAAAAGCCTTCACAACAATACCCCACTTGGGCATTCTAGAGAAGCTCACCAGCTTAAATATAAGCCCCTATGTCACTAGATGGATTGCACAGTGGCTCAAGGACAGAACCCACATGGTTAGAATTGCTGGAGCCATGCCAGACTCCAAACCAGTTACGAGTTGTGTCCCACAAGGCTCAGTCCTGGGACCTCTCTTGTTTGGTATATATTTATTGGAGGTACAGGCCAACACAGATGGACTGTGGCTGACCAAATATGCAGATAACTGCGAACTGGCCACCATAATCGACTCTCCAGCCTACACAAGCATCTTCCCAAGGGGCATCATAGAAACAGACAACTTGTGCCAGAGCCATGGCCTTCAGCTGAACAGTGTTTAGAAAGGGAAATGTGCATCCTGTAGTCTGTTCACCTAGTTGCCAAAAGGGACATTTCCCTCACACACACTAACCCCCCTCAGCCAAAAACACACACTTGCCATTTGCAGGATTCAAACCCCTATTTGAGTATGTTATGACACGTAAGATGGACACATTAGCAGAGTGTGCTATTCGCATTACTAGGAAGCATCCCTTCTCTTGCTGTACTTATAGGGTGCTGACATCATCAGTGTTTAGAAAGGGAAATGTGCATCCTGTAGTCTGTTCTCCTAGTTGCCAAAAGGGACATTTCCCTCACACACACACTAACTCCCCTCAGTCAAACACACACACATTTCATTTGCAGGATTCAAATCCCTACCTAACTATGTTATGACACATGAGACGGACACATTAGCAGAGCGTGTTATTCGCATTACTGGGAAGTTTCCCTTCTCCTGCTATACTTATAGAGTGCTGACATCATTGGTGTTTAGAAAGGGGAATGTGCATCCTGTAGTCTGTTCACCTAGTTGCCAAAAGGGACATTTTTCCTCACACACACTAAACCCCCTCAGCCAAACACGCACACTTGCAGGATTCAAACCCCTACCTAATGATGTTATGACAGTTGAGACAGATGCATTAGCAGAGCACGCTATTCGCATTACTGGGAGGTTTCCCTTCTCTTGCTTTACTTATAGGGTGCTGACATCATCAGTGTTTAGAAAGGGAAATGTGCATCCTGTAGTCTGTTCACCTAGTTGCCAAAAGGGACATTTTCCTCACACACACTAACCTCTGTCAGCCAAACACACACACCATTTGCAGGATTCAAACCCCTACTTAACTATGTTATGACAGCTGAGATGGACTCATTAGCAGAGAGCGCTATTCGCATTACTGGGAGGTTTCCCTTCTCCTGCTATACTTATAGAGTGCTGACATCATCGGTGTTTAGAAAGGGGAATGTGCATCCTGTAGTCTGTTCTCCTAGTTGCCAAAAGGGACATTTTTCTCACACACAATTGCACCCACACGAATCCCCCTCAGACAAATGCACACACTTGCCATTTGCAGGATTCAAACCCTGACTTAACTATGTTATGATATTTGAGACAGATGCATTAGCAGAGTGCGCTATTCGCATTACGGGGAGGTTTCCCTTCTCCTGCTATACTTATAGAGTGCTGACATCATCGGTGTTTAGAAAGGGGAATGTGCATCCTGTAGTCTGTTCTCCTAGTTGCCAAAAGGGACATTTTCCTCACACACAATTGCACACACATGAAGCCCCCCTCAGACAAACTTGCCATTTGCAGGATTCAAACCCCTACCTAACTATGTTACGACACTTGAGACAGATGCATTAGCAGAGCGCGCTATTCGCATTACTGGGAGGTTTCTTCTCCTGCTATACTTATAGAGTGCTGACATCATCGGTGTTTAGAAAGGGGAATGTGCATCCTGTAGTGTGTTTTCCCAGTTGCCAAAAGGGGCATTTCTCTCCCACAGACTTACACACACAACAACCCCACTCACACACAGAGCATTTGCAGGATTCAAACCCCTACCTAACTATGTTATGACACTTGTAACAGACGCATTAGAAGAGCACGCTATTCACATTACTGGGAAGTTTTTTTTCTCCTGCTGTACTTATAGGGTGCTGACATCATCGGTGTTTAGAAAGGGGAATGTGCATCCTGTGTGGAGGCAGACGACAAGCACACTCTGGCTAAGCTGTCATTCCCTAGGGCAAACAGCCTAGTGTTGACCTCTACACCCATATGTTTAATTGTCAAATGCACATTATTTGTTGCTGATAGACTGTTTGCACATCTTTATTGCCATAGCATTCCCTGTTTGTATGAACAACTTGTGCATCTGTGGAAGATGTTTGCATATGGGAGGGATCCACTATATCACGTATGTCTCTGTAGTCATTTAACTGTGTGCACTGAGCAGACTGCTGTAATGTGGTTGTTTCCTGGAATAACACGTGAAAATACCAGATATGTGTGCCCAACTGCTAAACTGAGATTTGGCCTAAGTGTGTGAGCATGCCCAGTTCAGCCTTCCCATGGCATGTTGTCTGACATATGTCTCATTTATCAAAGTGTGTGAGCATGCCCAGTGTGAGCATTCCATATGTTGAACTCTGCAGCCCACCACATTTATGGATGAGTGTGAACTTCAACAAATATCACCCGTTTATGGTTGTGTGTTGTGTGTCATGTTGTGTAGTTACTGTACAACTGCTTTGTGTGTGAATACAACAGGATTATACTGTGCCTGCAGTGTTTGCATGGGATACTTTGCATACAGTTGTCAACATCCTTTCATACTGACCTAACACTGTAGTACTGTATAGTGTACTGGTAGTACTTTGACTGTGGTGGACAGTATCCTGGGCTTTAGTGCTATCACTGCTTTACATTTCGATAGTGAGCACAACAGCCTGGTTAGGGGCCAGTTGTGTACATCTGTCCATGTTGCATTCTGTTCAGATATGAACTACTTAAACCAGGCTTGTCCAACATTGGTAGTGTATTCCACAACATAGGTGTACATTTGCAAACACTAGCGATGTGCCCTATTCCATGTCTAATGCTAGTTGGAGAGTGTGTTTGTCCTTCAACACACATTATAAGTGGAGTTTGCCATGACATATGTCATGGTTAGTATACTGTGCCTCTGTCTACCTGTGACATGACAGTGATACCCAGGATAAAGCTACCATCTCCCATCCACTCATCAAGATTCCTATTGAGGAAAATTGATAAGTGACTCTATGGGTAGCCTGTACTGGGAGTTCACTCATGGGTGGGGGTGGCTTCTGTGTTATGGATCATGCAGTACAGCTTGTCCTATGTAAGTCAGTGCTGGGGTTCAGGTCTCTCATGTGCATAACTCACTGCCATTCAGATTGTACAAGGTGCAGCATGTTTATTGATACCAGCAACACAGGCAAAACATGGCATCTGTGCAAGCTCTTTGATACTCCTGGTGAGGTACTGTTGGGGACTTTACGGTTGATGGAGGTGTCTGCTAAGGTACATCCCAGAGGGGCTATTGTAGTCAATTGTACCACTGATGAAGGATGACTGCAGAGCCACAATGACCTCCCCTTATCTAGATCTGACAACCTTCATGATTAGGTGGGTATATGGTATGTTTCTGTAAACACTACAGCACATGTTTGTCCAATGCAGGATATCTATCACCTTGTGTCCCCAGGTCTCTCATTACATGTTAACTACATAATGGGTTAACACCTATGTGGTAATTGATGGGCACTTACTGTATATCCACGGGGGTTGACTATACACTTTTCTGCAATTAGCTTGCTGACATGGCTATGGCACCAGTTGTCTGTTTCTATGTGGCCCTTTTGTGGGATGCTTGTGTCAGCTGGTGGATCATATATGGTGAGCAGTTTGTAGTCCTCTGCAAACATGTTCAGACACAGTCCTTCCATGTTTGCCTGTACCTATGGGACATATATACCAGACGAGGAGATCCCAGGACCAAGCCTTGTGGGATGCCAGTTATATCTGGTTTGTAGTCTGACATGGCTGCAGCATGTCTGACCATGTCTGTTCTGTCCTTGGTCTGGTTTGCAACCCCTCTACTGACATAGGGGTTTATATTTAAGCTGGTGAGCTTATCTATAATGAACACGTAGGGTATTGTATAGAAGCCTTTGCAAGGTCCAGCTACGCTGTGTGGACCACATTGCCCTCATCAATGACCTTAATGACTGTTTCAATTGAGTCAAACATGTTTAGGGGCAGGATCTGCACTTAAGAAAGCCACACTGGGTAGGGTCCGGTGTCAGTAGGTCCCCAATATCTTTATGTCTGTGGTACATGCTGATCCTTTCCATAGCTGTGCAGACCGAGCTTCTCAGGATTCTGGGGTAGTAGTTTTCAGTATCCATTCAGGCAACACCTTTGTTGAGAAGGACCACTGTTGTTGTACACTGCTCTTTGGGTACATATTCTGTGGTAAGGCTGACATTGAGCAGTAGTGTGATTTGGCATTCCATTCATCTTGGAGTCCATGTTGCACTCAGCCCAGGACACCATCTCATACCATTGCTGCTGTGTGTTTTGCTTTGTAGATGCTGGCTGTTACCTCAGCATCTGCAATGTCAGGTGGCCAGCAGTCTGCTGGGATAGATATTCTGCATTCGGGGGCGGGGGGGTTTTGCACTGCACCTGTCAGGATGTATGTTGGCAATATGTGTGTGTGTTTGTGATATTTGTGTGATTCAGAGCATATCTGTGAATTCCCAACATGGTTCCTACCATCAGTTGTGAAAGCCTTGGGATTATCCTTAGTGTCCTGTACAATTTGTATCTTCATAGGTTCATAGGTTCATACTAGGCTATCCACCCTAGGGCATTTGTTAGCCTAGCCAGAGTGTGTGTGGCTTTTGCCACCCCTTGCTATGTGAATATTATGGCCATTTATGATTTGCTTTGCTGTGCCTCTGTCTGGACATGACACAGTGAAGACCCTCAGTGTAACTCTACAATCATCCATCCACTTGGCAAGATTCCTGTTGAAGAGTGTCAGTGAGGGGTCTGTCTAACATGGAGTGGGATTCTGGTCCAGGGTGTGGGGAGCCTCTGGATTATGTATCTGTCCCACCAGCACATCCTATTTCATTATTTGTTGAGGTTGACATCTCTCACTCTCACAGCTCCGATGGCTTTGAGTTTTCTGGGGTGGAGCATGTCCATTACTCCTGTGTTGGGCATGGCCTTCTACAACAGGCATGCAATGCCTCTGTGTAGGCAGTATGTGACTGCATTCAGCTGGGGTGTCTACAGCCAGGCAGCATATGACATATATTTGAGACCCTTTATACTCTTGGTGAGGTACCTTTGAGGTCTTTCTAACTGCTGCAGGTGTCAGGTAAGGTACATCCCATATGAGGCATTGTACTAGATTATGGGTGTGATAAGAGAACAGTATAGGGGCACAATGACCTCTGTTGACGTAGATGTGAATCCTTTCCTGATACGGTGTCAAATGTAGACAGTCTTCCTAGCCACATTGGCAATGTGAGTGTCACATAACAGGTTACTGTCCACTTGTGTCCCTAGGTCCCTGATTACTCCTTTCATACATAATGGTTTACCACCTATGTGGTAATTTGTGGTACCTTGTTTGGTATTTGGTGGGACATTCATACTGTCCAGTGTCTTCAGGACAGCTGGGTGGGGTTCCTGTGTGTGAGAGTGTGGTCTGTAGCATGCTACAGACTGTACAGCAGTCTTGCCTACAGTTAGTTGCACATGGGTGGACTCCAATGCCTTGTGCATTGCCAGTTACCTGGACGTATGGGTGTCTGTGCTGAATATGGATACTCACCCTCCTTTTATGTTTTGTTCCAGGTTTTGGGGCCATGACACATGATATGTGGTATAACCTGGTAGTGCTGGTGTGCTGTCAGGAGGCTTGCAGCAGGTTTCTGTCACTGCACAGACATCGATGTTCTCCATACTGGGGATGGCCTTGGGAGCATGCATATTGGGGTTTACACATCTGGCATTGGTCAGCATTACCCTTATGTTTCTTTCCACTTATGTTTTCTAGGGTGGTGGGTTAGTCTTTTCAGCCTTGCCTACAAAAGGCTCTATGGAGGTGGCAAAGGCCTTATCCAATATCCAGACACCCAGGGGTAACAGGTGCAAGCCATCCCAAGAACAGCTGCGTGGCTTGTCAAGCATGACATCTCAAGCAGACAGACATTGGATCCCCTTGGAATGACACCATTAAGTGTGCCACTTGCTATGACTGATCATTCCGTGTTTGTACTGTGGCATTATTCTTGGTAAGGGTAGGATGCTGCAAACAGTGAGTGTCATACCGGCCTGGACTACATAATCAGAGAGCTCATCTATGTCTCTTTTCATGTAGTCTAGGGAGGTACATCTCAGGTCATTCACACCAGCATGGACTATGACTGCATCAAATTTCTACTTGCTTTGGAGTGACCTGCATACTTCTGTTATGTGGCGTATTGTGGCAGCCTACAGGCAGCTTACTGTACCCTTTCCCTTGTTCAGTCTGGTGTGCGGGACAGCAGTGTGTCTGACTATGGAGTCACCTATTACAACTGTATCAGGCATGTTGTTTCTCCTTCTGGCCTGTGACTGTTTGGCACACCAGCTTTGTGTACTATGTGTTGCATGTGCTATGTTTGGAGGTTGTTTGATTGGGTGTCTGCTTTAGAGGCCTCTGTTGGTGTGCTGTGTCTGTAATATGTGCCTCCGGGAATGTTTTTCTGTGTTTATGTGTTTGGTTTGCAGTTGTGATAGGTCTATGTGGGACTGTGTTTGTGGTGTTTGTGGTTACCTTCTCCTCCTGACTAGTTTTGGGAGTACTGAGGTGAGGGAGCTCAGCCTCCAGTTTGGATAGATGGTTGCATCTCTCACATATATTTGTATTTCTTGGGTGGAGTTGGGGGTTGTCTGTGTACTTGGGCAGGTGTAACATTGCCTCAGGATTCACAGATTAAATTTGTTGTGGCTGGCCTTAGTGGATTGTATGTGTGGACATATTTTATTGCCATACTACTGATCAGTGATTACTTCATTGTTTATGTTTGCTCTATCATGTAGTAGCTTCCTCATTCTCTTGCATGGTTTGGTTATGGCTGGTGTCCACCATGCCAGATGCCTGCGTGTATGGCATTGAGTCTTGTTTTAATTTAGGATTGCATAATCCAAGCATTCCTGGCAGTGTTCATGGAATGGCTGTATTACAGGTTCTGAGGTGTGGCCCATATTTTGCACCTGCACAGGACCTTTAATGGATTCCACATCAGTTTGGAGGAGTGCAAATATTGTTTTACACATGTTTTCCACTGTGGTTTTCTGGCCATGGACTGTGGTCAGGATTTGTATATCCAGTGTTATTACTCTATGGTCTGGTTTTACCAGTGAGCAATACACTTCTCGTCTTGCCATCCAGTACCCATGTTGCTGATTATCACATCCAGTATGCTTACCCCTCTTGTGGGAGTGGTACGTTGTTCCTGGGCCTTTTGGTTTATGGATTCTATGAACTTTTGTCCTACACTGTTGGAGTTAGTATAATGCTCCCAGTCTATGTCTGGGTATTTTCAGTCACCCAATATAATGTGGTTTGGAGGACTTGATATATTCATGTATTCCAGCATAGGCCAGGTGCAGTTCCTGGAGTTGGGACAGTAGTCTGTAGCAGGCTATAAACTGGGGGGCAGTTTTAGCCACTGTTACTTGACCATGGCTAGTCCATGCTGCTTCTTGTTGTGGTACCAACATGGGGATGTGGTTATCCTTGACAATTCTTGCTAGTCACCCACCTTTGTAGCTTGTTCCATGTTTTGAGGCTGTACAGCACAGTATGAGGTGTAACCTGGTAGTGTTAGGGTGCTGTTGTGAGCCTTGACTCAGTTTTCTGTTACAGCACAGATATCAACATTCTCCATACTGGGTGAGTTTAGACTGCATGCATCTTGCTGTTTCGACTTATCCCTTATCTTATTCTTATTCCTTCTGATACCTATGGAGATAGGTTTGTGTTTTGAGCCTTACCTATTCAGGGCACACTGTGGGTAACAACAGCCTTTGCCAGTATCCATACGGCCTGCACTGATAGGTGCACGCCAGTCCTAGCAGGTGGAGCATCATGTCATGCTCAGCATGTCATCCCAGACTGGCACACATTGGATCCCCTTTGACTAACTGCGATACTTCAGTCAATTATTGCACTTGATCATCTCATTGTCATATTGTGGCATGATGCTTGGTGAGGGTATGATGTTAATCAGGGTCCTCAGGTGTGCATATAGTACAACGTGTTACATTACTTAACACATGGCATTCATGCCTCAGGTGGTGCTACAGGGCTGCCTCTGTCGGATGCGCATATTACACTTCCCTGTACATGTTTGTGAGCAGGTCATGTCATTGTAGGCATCCATGTTATTATTTGAGTGAGTCAGAGGGGGTATCATTCCCAGGGTTCCTACTGAGCCAGTGTATGTGCTATGCGTTGCCTCTTTGCCAAGGCCAGGGCATACTGGGCACGCCTCCTTCTGCCTACTGGGGCAGGCTCAGGTTGTTCCTTCTCCGAGTCACGCTCTGCCTGTGATGGCCTTGGCAATGGTGGGGGCTGTTTGGCCCGGCCCTATGCTGGTCCTGCTGCAGCTGTTTTCGCAAGATCATATTATGTAGCATAGCACATACCATGACAATTTGGGTACATGTAGTTGGTGTGTACTGCAAGGCTCCACCAGATGTGTCCAGACACCGGAACCGTGACTTGAGCAGCCCAAACACACGCTCTATTACATTACGTGTTTGTGCGTGTGCCTCATTATGGTGTTCCTGTTCAGGTGTGTGTGCGTTTCTGATGGGTGTCATCAGCCATGGCTACAGTGCATAACCTGCATCCCCCACTAGGTGTCCATGTGGGATGTCCCCATTGGCAAATGTCTGGTACAGCTGCGTCAAATGCCAGATGTGGGAATCATGGTAGCTCCCAGGACAGCCAGCACACACATTCATTATTATGCCCTGGGCATCACAAATGACCTGGCAGTTGATGGAGGGGAAGCCCTTGTGGTTGATGTATGCCCTACCCTGCTCACCGGCTGGTGCTTTGATGCATATGTGCGTGCAGTCTATTGCACCCACTACCTCAGGGTATTCCGCTATTTGCTGGAAGAGACACATATTTCTGGCCAATACCTCACGGGCATTGGGGAAATATACATAATCACCGACATGTGCTGACATGGCATCCAGGAACTGGTGCAGTACCCTAGAGGCTGATGCCTGTGATATCCCCATTATATCATCAGTTGGTCTCTGGAAGGTACTTGTTGCTAGTATTCTTAGGCCAACACATACATTGGTTTCCACTGGGATGGGTTCCCCTCTGTTGGTTCTGTGTGTGAGGCGTGGCCTGCACAGCTCCACTATTTGCTGCAGGAGGTCTCTGTCCACTCTATAGCGCTCTACTATCTCCAGCTCATGTAACCCGTGGTAGGTGACCCTGGGCCTGTACACTCTTCTCCGTCTCCTCACTGTGGGTTGTCTGGCACCATCTGCATTGTCACCACCCTCAGCAAGTTGCCTATGTCTCATTATGACAGCTATGGCAGCCCCTAACATTTCTGCTCTGAGTTCAGCTTTTTCAGTTTTCACTTCTAATAGCTTACTCCTGTCTTGCAGTGTCTCTTGAGAGAAACATCCTGCACTGATGTTTGCAGAGTTTTAAGTGCTTGGCTGGGCTACTATTCTGCCTGTGTAATTGCCTGCTTCTAATTGTTTTCACCTGCTAGTTTCAGCAGTTATCCCTGCTAGCTTCCTATTAATTCTGTTGCTTCCTTTTTCCTCTCTGTTTCCTCAGGGGGGAGCAACGTGCATACCATCAGAAACACGCTCACAGTGGCTTACACACGCGCACACGTGCTTACACGGTTCAGAATCTACTTATTCGGGTTAAAACGCGTGTACACCCATGCAAACAGGGTTACACATCTGCCAACACGCTCCCACATGCTCAGTCTGCCTTACACGCGCGCACACTGCCTTTCTTGCACTTCATGGCGCGCACACGTGCGCATGCACGCCCAGCAAGAAACTTTGGTGTAGGCAACAGTGTACACCTTCCATTTCTTGACTTTCTCATGCTTATCTAGTGGCACACCTCTTTCCATGATATCTGTCTGACATCTGTCATGTAACTCTGACCTCCAATGAACTGCATTTCTTTCTACCATTCCCCCCTGTGATGTCAGCTATCTCCTACTCTGTTCCTCCCCTTCTGTAACTCTTACACTACTCAGACTGTGCTCATTTGCTATGTGACAGTGGAATTCAGTATCCTAACACTCATTTGCATCAGATTGCCTACTAATGCTTAGTTACATCTCTTAGACTCAGCTTTCCCCCTTAGCAACCACTACACGGTGGCCATGTTGGTTTTGGTCTGCTGGTCCCTGCATTGACATTCCATGTATTGCATAAAACCCACATTTGTGGGTTTATACCCTTCGTTTTATGTTTTATACAGCGCCCGTTTTGCTGGGCTGAGCTGGGTTTAAACATCGGCGATTGCCGAAAAAAATTATATTTTTAATATATTTGCATCAGGTTACCTTGCCAATGGCCACATATTTGGCCATTGGCATGCTGCCTGACACATATGCACCCTTTATTTGGAGCTGACATGGCTCCATTGCGTTTTTAGAGAAACGCACTCAGTTGTCAACTGAGTACATTTCTGCAGCTAAACGGCTCTTACATGGGCTGTTCTGGGCTTCCTGGATCGCTAATCATCCTTATTTGCATGCTATTCAGCTGCAAGTGAGGTGATTAGCTTATTCACGCCCACTCCGAGTAAGAGACGTTTTAGCTTGTCTCTTACACGGACTTTGGGCTGTTCCTGGATCGCGAAGGCTGCATGGAGTCTTACACTACTCTTAGACTCCGTGCAAGCCTTCGTGAATCCTGCCCCCTGTTTAACTTATCATGGAATTATGAAACCGAACTTATTGAGAGGTACAAAGTGGGCAGGGAAACACTGAAGGAAATATGCAACTCCTGCTGCTCCCACCGCAGGCCACAGGAAATCATGGTGAACCCATCCCACTTTAAACAAAGGTAGTCATTATGTGTACTAGCTACTGGTGCTTTCCAAAGACCCACAGGGAATTTATTAAGCATGTCACAGATATAAGCCTCAATGATATTACATCAGTTTTTAAATGCAATACTATTACATGCAAGGAAACATATCTGTTTTCCATGAACACTACAGGAGAGAGCAAGAGTCACACAGAAACTCTTTACAAGAGCACATTTCCCTGATGTTTTTTGGGCCATAGACTGCACACACATAGAAATAAAAGCCTCATCTGTGGACAGGGAAGGAGGTAAATCAACAGAAAAGGTTTCCACTTGATAAATTGTCAGGTTTTCTCTAATTCCCAAGAGATCATCGACAGTATCTGTGCAGGTAACTCAGGCAGTTTCTACAACTTACAAACATGGCACACCTGTGAGCTGTACACCACATTTGCTAGGGGTGACATTCCTCAAGGGCATCTAGTGGGGGATGCAGGTTATGCACTACAGCCCTACCTCAAGACACCCATGAGAAAACCTCAGTATTCCACCGAGCAAGGATACATTGAGACCCACTCTCAAACTAGGAATATTATAGAATGCCTTAAAACAAGGTTCCCATGTCTAGACACATCAGGAGGTGCACTGCAGTATGACCTGGGCACCTGTGCCAAAATAATTACAATATCTGTCATGTTACGCATTATAATTCTTAGGAAACAGCTTCAACAAGGATAGCAATGGGCAGGACCACACTTTCAAGGGCCACAGGCAGGGCCAGCAGCAGCAGGTACAGATGAGGAGTCTCAGCGAGAACCACCAGCTACAGATGGAGGTGTACACAGTATGCCCTCTCTCTGGCTAACAGGCAAAGGATAGCATACACAATCACTACCTAGGTCAAAGTCTAATATCCCATGTACATACTTACAGGAAAACTGATGCCTGGCAGACTCTACAACATTTATTTAACTATGTAATGATTGTGTTACAATAGAATCAGGCAGGGAAAACCAAAATGACACAAATGCTAACTGTAGTAATGGCAAAGTAAGTGTGGAACCCGTAAAGAGAAAAAAAGTTACATAACTGATTACTCTCATATATAGAAATATGAATCTGTCCCTAAACAGTCCCTCTTGTCTGAGGTATACAGTTATGTTATTAATATCTCTTCTGTAGAATGTTTGCCACATGCAGTTATGTTTCAGAAACAATAGTGTGCATAAAGCATTTCAACTGACCACCATTCATAAAACATGGAGCAGGTCAATTATACCCTCATTTGCACAGCTGTACCAAGAATAAAGAATGAAGTACTTAATGCTTGTGGAAACTTGTGAATCTGTTAAAGGTGATTTCAGCAAATGCAAGGAAACCACAAGTCAGCACACACACAAGAGCCTTAAATGCCCTGGACACAGTAGTCACTAAGATGGGAGAGCATTGCACACCCCCCCACGTGTGATGTCCTCCCTGGTAAGATCAGACCATAGATCCATCTCAGTCAATGTAATTATAAGACCAGATACCCCATCAAGCTCAAAAATGCTTAAAAAAATATAAAGACAAATTGCCTCTTACTAAGTGATGGTATAAGAAGATTCAAATCTCCCTCAAATGCAGATAACATGGACTCCTATGCAGAGGTGTACACTAATGTCCTGTATAACCACTTAAGCAGATCATAGGTTAGTACTAGGCTAACTGCATATGTGGGCTATTATAAGCCTAGCTAATTACCCCATATCAGAATCAAACCCTGCACCTTGTGTCTACAAGGTTAACACTTTAACCATTATGCCAACCTCACACCCAGTTGTATAGAATCAGCTATACTTGACTGGATTAAAACCAGTTCTTGCTGAAAAAGCAAGCCACCCTGGTGACCTCAAGTATAAACAGGCTATACAACAAGAGTAATAAACTAATGTCCAAGAACAAGAGGGAGATGGCTCAACACAGGAAGAAATCCATCTCTATCTTAAAGAAACAAATTAGAGATCTTGTCAAGTCTTCCAAAGCTAATTACAAAGCAGAAATAGCCTCCCTAGCTAAGGATAATCACAAGGCATTCTTTAACTACATCGGAAATCTAAAAGATAATACCCAGCTATGGCTGAACTGGTTGTGGAAAGCACCACCATTACTCAAGTGGAGGCAATAGCCATCCTACTAGCTGACAGATTTGGAGTAAACTTCACCTCTCTTTCCTCTCCAGTCATACCCCAAAGTATACCTACCACCACTCCTAAGCCTATTATCTGAGAAGAACATGTCAGCTCTATGCTCTTCAAGGCCAAAAACATGGCATCAATGGAACCAGACAACATCCCAGATTACCTTTTAAACAACTTAAAACATGACCTAGCAGACTCAATTGGATACCCTTTAATAGTCCAAGAGTAGATGTTCTTGCAGCACTGTGGGAGTTATTCATGCAGCTTTGTGTATTAATTGCAATGGGTTCTACACTGGAAAAACCAAAAGGCACTTTAAAGACAGGGTATACGAACATCTTGGGGCTATAAGAATCCAGAACAACACTAATGCTTTATTCAAACACATCAATAATAACCCTGGACATGATTTTAGATTTTGTGTCATTGAAAAAGTCCCACAGAACCCTAGGGGTGGACCATGGGAAGATTATCTTGATTTTAGAGAATTGTTTTGGCAGATTAAATTAGATGCCACTACCTTCCCTGGCTTGAACGATGCAACAAATTTAACTAGCCTACTTAAATTGCGAGCATATGAAATTTAAAGTTGTTCAATTTTTAATATATTAATTTCCTATTTTATTACCTACTGCTCATTTTAGATCAAGTTATTTTTAGGGTGTAGAGTTGTTTGTGTTTATATACTATGTTGTTTTTTATGGCTATGGCATTTTTTATTGCACTTGGCACTTCAAGCATATAGAACTATTTACTTGATTGTTTAATTGAATCAGGTGATGCTTTTATGCTATAAATTAAACATGTTTTTGTTTTATTTCAGTTCTGATGAAGTCAGCCTGTGGTTGCTGATGAAAGCGCTTAACTGTTGTGGTTTCCCGAATAAAAGTTTTTGAGTACAGGACTGTCAGCGTTTTTTTGAATTTCTGTCAAGTTTTCTGTTGGTTCTTGGTTTCATGTTTGTTACTATCCACAGACTGCCGATGGGTTCCTCTGCTCGTTCTTTTATTTTGGGGGATGACCCAATGGAAAATTTGGGACTTCTTACTTAGCTCATACAACAACTCTACACTGAAATTCTTCATAATAACAGAAGTAATGTTTCTCTGCAGTTGTCCGGTGAGAATACCCCTCCCCCAGGACAAGGCACTCCTATCCGCAATTCTAATACCATTGTATCTAACACTACTTCGGATGTATCTTTTGAAAGTTGGTTTAACAAAGAAATAATTTTCAACTGTGATAATGTTAATGTTGTGCAAAGAGGCACTTTTCAACAGTCCCTTTCCACTTTTGAAAACAAACTGTCTAAATGCAAGAAGTTACAAGTGGAAAATGCCTACTTTCTTGAGTGTATCAAGAAAAAGGTAGCGTCGAAGGGAATTGGGTATTGGAAATTTCCTACAGGTTTGACTGCAGATTCTCCATTATACTGTGAGTTGGTTACTCTGTTTGATAGGCAAGGTACTGAATTGCTTGAAATGTTGATGAAAAACAACAAAGTTATCGATTTCTTACACTCAGAAATTTCTGAGTTGCACAGAGTGTTACATGATGATCTTTTGTTTCAACATTCTGTTTCTGCCTACCAACATGTGTTAAATAAAGTTGACAAGATCATTGCGGATGATAAAAAATGCAAAATAAAAAAAAAATGACAGAGATATTAGAGCCTATCAGTCTGGTACAGCATACCCTAGACCAACGGCCACTCGTGTTCAAGATACTTCATACAATGACTCTCCTGTTGGCAGCAGTCCTGTGAGAGGTGGAGCTGAAGAGCAACTGGATCACTGAGTCCCTTTAGGGGAAGAACCATTGAGGAGATTGGAAAGGATATGCAGCCAAACACAACAGGAGAGTCACAGTCAACATCGGCCCTATGTGAACCAGGGTTACCATCGGAATTATTTTCAACAGAACATGAGGCGACAACAATCCAGATGGAATTAAATGATTTGGTAACTGGTTTAGATTTTCATACATCTGTTGATGTTAGTTCTTGTTCCAACTCTGAGGACGTGTGTTATGAGTTGGGGATGTATGCATCGTGTCCTCTTCTATTGTTTATAACACAGCAGGTGACTTCTCAGTTTATAACTTTTCTAACCAGTTCTTTGATGCTGACATAGCTAACCTGTTATGTAAAGGCTTTAACTTTGTACCTGCAAAACATTCTGACATTGTACAACTAATTCTTGACTTGAAACTTTTTGTGTGTAAGATAAACTTACGTTTATTGTTTGATTTCATTTCGCATAGTGTTCATGGTAACACTTTAAGAAAAAAAGCATTTTTAATCCGCCCCTTGTCAGTTTTTTGACTATTTTTGAAAGTTTGGTTGAATTTGAATTTAGAACTCTTTTGAGTTCAAGGTCCGTTTGTGATGACACTGGATTGAATTTATCTAGCACTGAATATGTTTTATTAAGAAAATTATGTATGGATAAATCACTCAGAGTCATGAAACCGGACAAAGGGGGCAGAACAGTGGTCATGACTAGATGTGACTACAACAACAGAATGAATACTCTGCTTTTAGATGATGCTATGTATGAAGAAGTTTCCCTGAATTTTG
This sequence comes from Protopterus annectens, assembly GCF_019279795.1. Taxonomy (NCBI): domain Eukaryota; kingdom Metazoa; phylum Chordata; order Ceratodontiformes; family Protopteridae; genus Protopterus; species Protopterus annectens. The sequence goes on from NC_056730.1 coordinate 994,979,437, forward strand.
TCAATATTTCACATTTTAAGATTGATTTACTTCTTAAAGACCTGTTTGGTTAGGGACAAATTGATGTTGAACTTTATGAATTTCTCACAGTTAGATTTCCTAGGGTGCTGAGTATTTTCGACATACCTAAAATACACAAAGATAGGAACAATCCTCCTATGAAACTAATTGTTAGTGCAGCGGGATCTAAAACACATTTTATGGGTAAATATCTTAACATTATGCTTAAAAATGTTTTGAAAGATGTGGAACACATTTGCATAGATTCCTGTCACTTTTTGACAAAACTGAAAAAACTTGCCTTTTGATGAGAATGTTATTTTTCTAACTGTGGATGTTACCAACTTATTTAACATCATACCACACTCTTTGGGTTTGGAATGGTTTGAAGAATTTTTGTTTAACTGTAATTTATTTGATAATAACCAGGTTTCTGTTTTGGTAACACTTATGGAAATTATTTTAAAGTTTAATTTTGTTTATTTTGATGGACAGTTTTTTGTACAGAAGAGTGGGGTGGCTATGGGGGCCTCATGCGCCACCATTTTTGCAAACATTTTTATGTACATGTAGGAGAATAAATTTCTCTTGCATTCTTCTTTTTCCAGTCAATGGGCCCTGTATTTACATTATATTGATGATTTATTCTTTGGAATGGTGATCCAGGAGAAGTGTTCCATTTTTTGACCTATATCAACAGTACAACACAGTTTTTAAGATTTACTTCAAAGTATAGTGTAGACAAAATTCACTTTTTGGATGTTACTATAAGAAAGGCTTTGACCAATGTTTCCTTTGTTAGTGATTTGTAGAGAAAGCCTACATATAACAACAGTCTATTACACTATCAGAGTAGCCACCCAGAACATGTCAAGAAAGGAGTTGTTAAAGGTCAATTTATTAGAATTTCACGCATGGTTAGCAGCACTGAAGATTTTCATACTCAGATTAATTGTTTAAAGGGTATGTTTTTTGGCTAGAGGATATCCTCTGGAATTAATTGACAACGTCATTAGTGAGGTTTCAAATACGAGACTAAATGGGAAATTGTGCCCATTACTTTTAGACAATACTTATGCAGCGAATACGACTAAAAACACCACTCTTGGGGAAGTAGACTACAAACAAGTTTGTTCCTTCATTACAAATTTCTCTTTAGATCACAATGAGATATACAGTATTTTAAAAAAGTATTGGAGAATTTTTTATGGACAAGACACTATCTTGAGTAAGGTTGGTGTATACCCTAGGGTTGTTTATAGGAGAGGGGCTACCATCAAAAATTTACTAAAGAGGGAATTTCATCCCATTACAAGTAATGGTGGGTTAGGCACCAGGAAGTGTGGGTTTTGATCACAATGTTCTTATATTTTGAACACAGACAAGATTATTATTACCCACACAGTTATTAAGTCCAAGGGTAGATTTTCTTGCAGCACTGTGGGAGTTATTTATGCAGCTTTGTGTATTAATTGCAAGGGGTTCTACATTGGTAAAACCAAAAGGCACTTTAAAGACAGGGTATACAAACATCTTAGGGCTATAAGAACCCAGAACAACACTAGTGCTTTTTTCAAGCACATCAATAAAAACCCTGGACATGACTTTAGATTTTGTGTCATTGAAAAAGTCCCACAGAACCCTAGGGGTGGACCACTGGAAGATTATCTTGATTTTAGAGAATTGTTTTGGCAGTTTAAAATTAGACACCACTACCTTCCCTGGCTTGAACAATGCAAAAAATGTAACTAGCCTACTTAAATTGTGAGCATATGAAATTTAAAGTTGTTCAATTTTTAATATATTAATTTCCTATTTTATTACCTACTGCTAATTTTAGATCAAGTTATATTTAGGGTGTAGAGTTGTTTGTGTTTATATACTATGTTGTTTTTTATGGCTATGGCATTTTTATTGCACTTGGCACTTTAAGCATATAGAACTATTTACTTGATTGTTTAATTGAATCAGGTGATGCTTTTATGCTATAAATTAAACATGTTTTTGTTTTATTTCAGTTCTGATGAAGTAAACCTGTGGTTGCTGATGAAAGTGCTTAACTGTTGTGGTTTCCCGAATAAATGTTTTTGAGTACAGGACTGTCAGCGGTTTTTTGGATTTCTGTCAAGTTTTCTGTTGGTTCTTGGTTTCAATTGGATATCTGTTTAACCACAGCCTGAGAACTGGCTATGTTTTGACAGAATGAAGGACAGCAACAGTAATCCCTCTGCATAAAAGGTGACCATCAAATGATCCTGGAAATTATAAGCCCATAAACCTGATTAGCCTCATCTGCAGGGCCATGGAAAGAATCATTATGAGCCTTATTAACAAATATATAGGTAACCTCCAAACTCCTGACCAAACCCAATTTGGATTCATTAAAGGTAGCTCATACTTGTTAAACATGGTTGACCTCTTCAAGAAAGTCATCAAGGTCCTGGATGAGGGAAAGACAGTGCATACCACCTGTCTTGACCTAGCCAAGACATTTTCCCGGTCAGGTATTATAGAGAAACTCTAGCAGTTGGGAATTAACCCTTACATTAGCAGATGGGTAGCCAACTGGCTCACAAACAGGACACATACTGTCAAAGTAGGTGACTCCACCTCTAGCAAAAGACCAGTCACCAGTGTTGTACCACAGGGTTTTGTGCTGGGCCCCTTACTGTTTGGAATTTATTTCTCAGATGTCCTGGCAAACTTGGACAGCCTGTGGCTGACCAAGTTCACTGACAATTGCAAATTGGGAGCAATCATTGAGTCTCCGATTGATGTTAATATACTGCAGTATGGGTTAACACAGACAAATGATTTGTGCTAAAGCCACATGTTAAAGCTAAATGCAAAAAAATTCATTATTATTTCTTTTGGAAAAGCTGATATCCTGCTAGTTACATTATAGACAACACCCCTTAAGTGTAGACTTAATCTGCGTACTCAGGTTGATAGCAATCTGAACTTTGACCACCACGTATGCACAGCAGGATGTGGCACATCTTATAAGTAAAGGAATCCCATCTAGATCTAAGGATGTTACAATTCTATTATACCTGGCCCTCAGGAGACTGATAATTCACTACAATGCTCCCTTTTGAATGTACTTCAACAGACAACTGTAACAACTGGAGAGACCACGGTGGTTTCTCATCAAGAAATTACAGGGTACACAAAACAAGTCTTACGTGGAAAGACTGAAAGCCCTGTCACTGTATTGTGTCTCCTACAGGTTGAAAAGAGGAGACGTACCTGGCTTACAGGGCAGTCTCTTACCTGGCCCTGATGGAAATGCTACACATTTGTAAATCAAACTGCAGGTGGGTCATTTGTTCCAGGCATCTTAACCTAGCCTCTGACATGAACAGATCATGCTGGAGAGATAGATACATCTCCCAGAGGCTGCCCCTTCCCTGGAATGAGCTTTCAATTCATGTAAAATATAGCCCCTCCCTGACCCTCTTCAAATGCAACCTAGATCAATGTATGGATGACCACAAATTCACCCTGGGGTGGTGCCCTTGTCCTTTCTGAACAGAGGACATTGGTGTTAACTACTAAAGACCCTTACCTCTGTAAACTTCACTCACCTAACCACCTACAATTGGGATAACTCTGAATAAATATAGCTAGGCTTGTAAGGTCTCTAGGGCCGTTCGCCTAGTAACCTCCTGTTAACATATGAACTTATGAACCAAAGCCAGTAAATTAAAACCACCTTCAATGAAGGAGATTGCCTTTTTTGCCCCTGTTGTATGACCTCAGAGTTTGCATATATAATTTCAGGTTAGCCAGCTACATGGGTAGTGTAGGGGAGCTTGGCCTCCTGCAAAAAAAAAAAATTGTTTCAATGTCTGCTGAATGCAGTTTTTGTAAACTGGTTTTGGTTTATTTGTGTTTGACGAAACTGCTTTTGGTGGATCAACATGAAATCATGCTTCTAATGCTGTACTGATAATACTAAATGAATATTAAAAATAAGATGTGGTTAAACAATTATAGAAGTAATGCCTTCACATATGAGTAGGAAAGTACAGTTTTGTACCTACCATAAATGTAGATGTTCGAGTGTCTTCACTGCTGCAGTCATTACACTTGGGTTATCCTGCCGTCAGGCAGTCCCGCAGTTGGCCAGAGTTCCAAAGTCTTGGTCCAGTGTCGGTTGCTGTCGCCTCCTCCCTGACATCAGTGCATCAGGGGTATATAAGAAGCAGCCATTGCCATTTTCTTCAGTTTTTCTTGCCCCAGATGTCAGGTGCCCCCAAAAAGATAGGCAATACATATTGCTTACAAAACATACAATAAGGTAAAAACAAAACCTTCAGTAACCAGCAAATACACCACATAGGTAGAATAATGTAGAAAGTTATAGATAAGAACCAGCTAAGAGAGAGGGGATGGCGGGTGGGTAACCAGGGCTGCCGCAGTGAAGACACTCGAACATCTACATTTATGGTAGGTACAAAACTGTACTATGTTCATTGTGTTTCACTGCTGCAGTCATTACACTTGGGTTGAATCCCAAAGCTGAGTCAGGGTGGTTGGTTCTATAGAGGATTTGGTGTGGCTATGAGGCCCTGTAGCACTGCAGTGGCAAAGCCAGCTCTGTATCTAGAGTAAAGAGGCAAGTGGTAATGCTTGGTAAAGGTGTGCACTGAACTCCAAGTTGCAGCTTCCAAAATGTCTTTGGTAGGTACTCCTGTAAGGTAGGCAATAGAAGTGGCAGCTGCCCTGGTGGAATGTGGTCTAATGTTAGATGGTACAAGTTTCCCATGCTGTGTGTAGCAGAACCGGATACAGTGTCCTATCCACTTTGAAATGTTCAGCTTTGAAATAGCCTTTCCCTGTGATCCTGCAGCATATGATACAAACAATTGTTCAGTTTTTCTGAAAGCTTTTGTTTTGTCCAAGTAGAAGCGTAATTGCCTGTGTATGTCCAAGGAATGTAGAAGTCTTCCCCCTTTATTCTGGGGATTTGGATAAAAAGTTGACAAGTGAATAGTTTGGTTAAGAGGCACACTGGATACCACCTTAGGCATAAAAGAAGGGTTTGTTTTTAAAGAAACCCTGTCTTGGTGGAAAATGATGAAAGGCTCCACTGCCATTAGTGCCTGTAGTTCTAAGACTCTTCGTGCTGAGGTTATTGCCACAAGCAGATAAGTTTTCCATGATATATATTTTAATTCTGCTGAACTGGCTGGCTCAAAAGGAGGTAAAGTGAGCTTTTTCAAGACAAAATTGAGGTTCCAAGTAGGTGTTGGTGCTCTTCGGGGAGGTCTTATGTTTTTAGCCCCTCTGAGGTACTGCTTTAGCAATGGATGAGAGAAAATAGGAGGATCTGTGTTGTAATGAGCCGAGATGGCAGAGGCGTGGATCTTAATGGATGAGAAGGATAGTCCTTTGTCCAGCATCTCAGTTAAGTATTGTAGTATCTGAGAAATGTTAGGGACAAGAGGGTCAAGGCTTTGAGCCTGGTTCCAAGCACAGAATCTTTTCCACTTTTCTTAATAAGATTTCCTGGTGCTAGACCTCCTGGCCTCCAAAATTACATCCATAACAGCTTTAGAGAGAGGTGCTGTCTGTTTGGCTAATGAATCTGCCATGCAGCCTGGTTTAAGGTTTTGAGCTGACTGTGCAGGATCTGATTGTTTTGTTGAGTCAGTAGGTGTGGAATTTGAGGCAAAATCCAAGGTGAGCCTTGAGCTAAGTTCTTTAAGATTGGGTACCAATGCTGGCGTGGCCAGTCTGGAGCAATCAGAATCATCTGTGTTTTTTCTTGTCTGGCTTTTAGGAGTACCTTTGAAAGGAGCAGCAGTGGTGGGAAGGCATAAACGTTTAGGCTTTTCCAGCTGAACGAAAGAGCATCCACTTTCCATGCTTGTGTGTGATAAGTCCTTGTGCAGAATTTTTGTAGTTGGCAATTCAGTGGGGAGGCAAAAAGATCTATGTCCGGGCATCCCCATTTTTGCATTATGATGCTGAAGACTTGTGGATTTAATTTATACTCGTGAGGATCCATGATGATTCTGCTTAAGTCGTCTGCCAGAGTATTTTTCTTTCCTGGCAGGAATTGTGCTTGCAGATGAACTTGATAAGTTAGAGCTGTGTTCCAAAAGGTCATGGCTTGTCTGTATAGGTGGTAAGAATGAGTGCCCCCTTGCTTGTTTATGTACCACATTACTGTGGTGTTGTCTGTCTTTAATAATAATTGTCCTGGATGCAGAAGGTCCTTGAAAGCTGTTAGGGCATTTTGTACAGCCAACATCTCTTTTTGATTGATGTGAAGATGCATTTGGTCTGTGGTCCATTTGCCCTGAATACATTTTCCTGCCATGTGTGCTCCCCAGGTGTAATCCGAAGCATCTGTTGTTAAAGTCTGCCTGGCTATGGGAAGAGTGAAAGGCTGACCCATGTTGAGGTGACATGCCTGTGCCCACCATCGAAACTCCTGTTGTAGGCAGGGAATTAGTGGTATTACTGTTTCCATGCTGTGAGAGTGTTGAGTCCAAACACTTTTTAGGTACCATTGTAATTTCCTCATATGCAGTCTGGCATATGGAATTAGTAGTATGCAGGATGCCATGAATCCCAAGGCCTGCAGAATTTTTCTTGCAGGGAGTTGGGACTTTGTTGCCATCAATTGAAAATACTGAGTCAGTTGTCCTTGTTTGTCTGGCGTGAGATAAGCCATCTGGACCGTTGTATTTAAGCTGGCACCCAGGAATATTATCTCTTGTGAGGGCACTAGTTTTGACTTCTTTTCATTTACTGTGTACCCTAGGCAAATTAACAACCTTTTTACAAATGACAGATGCTTTAGAAGAATGTCTTTGCTCTCTGCTTGAATCAGGCAGTCGTCCAGGTATGGATATATTTGAATTCCTTTTTGTCTGCAAATTGCAATTACTGGTGCCAGGCACTTTGTGAATACCCTGGGCACAGTAGATAAGCCAAAGGGCAGTGCAGAGAATTGGTAGTGCATTGAACCAGCTATGAATCTGAGGTATCTTCTGCAATTTTGTCTGATAGGGACATGCAGGTATGCCTCTTTAAGGTCCAAAGTAACCAGCCAAGCTTTCTTGCCCAACATGGGAAGGAGCTGCTGTAGTGACAACATTTTGAATTTCGGAACATCCAGGTAAATATTTAGAGTAGAAAGGTCTAGTACGGGTCTCCAGGCTTTGTCCTTTCTGGGGACCAGGAAGAGTCTTGAGTAAAATCCTTGTCTTTGTTCCTGCTGTGGCACTTTCTGAATAGCTCTCATGTCCATGAGGGCTGTAATTTGCTTTTGTGCCTCTGCCCATTGATTTTGTGGCAGGTCTGGCATTCTTTTTAGCCTTAGTAAAGTGTGAAAGTGGAACCTGTAACCGTGAGACACAATATTCAACACCCATTTGTCTTGTGTGATTGCTTGCCAGTTTTGTGAAAAAAAGTGCTAGTTTCCCCCCTAAGGGAGCTGCCAAAAGGGAAGAGCTTGGCATTGGAAGGGGGGGGAGTCATTGGGACTGTTTCCTGTAAGGTTGTGACTTGTCCTCACCTCCTTTTGGGGTTGAAGCACCCCACTGTCGTGGTCTGTAAGAGCCTTGGGGCTGAGATCTGCCTCTTGGGCATCTGTATCTGCCTCTTTGTGGCCTGTCTGACACTGGAAAGGACCAATTTTTTGTAGGTCAATTCCTGCTAAATCGAGGTGGCTGTACCTGTAAGAAATCCTTCACTGTTTGCATAGATGTTGCCTTATCCTCCATTCTTTAATACCTCTTCTGCCTTAACACCAAATAAAATATCTTGCTGTAAAGGAGTATCCAATAATTTTGCCTTAACATGATCTGGTAAACTTTGTTCTTTTAACCAAGCATGCCTTCAAATCACAGATCCTGTAACTGCTTCTCTACAAGAAGCCTCTAATGAATCAAAACCACATTGCAAAGTATGCTTTCCCACTTGTTCAGCTGCATGCAATAAATCCTGCATTTCCTTATAATCAGGTTGTTCTGCACTTGTACTCATTTTCTGTTTTAATTGAGACAGTAAATATTGTTGATATTTAAGCATGTGAAACTGGCAATTTAAAGCTCTCACTGCTAAAGTTGCAGAGGTGTAAACTTTCTTCCCCCATCTGTCTAATGCTCTAGAATCCCTGTCAGAGGGAAATGGATTTTTAGCCGTGGAAGCCTTTACCTCTTTAGGACCCTGGGAAATAGTTTCTGGGTCAGCAACAGGGTTTTTATAAAGAAATTTGTGAGAGTCAGGTACTCTGTAGTACCTGTCTGGCTTGACTGGAGCAGGGGGTAAAGAATCAGGATTTAAACTGGATTCAGAGAACACATCATCCACAATATCAAACACTGGCGGAATAGCAACAGGCCTGTGCTGAGGCAATAAAAGAAAGTCTCTGGCCTTTTCTTGGATTCTGAGTAATCCTGGCCCTCCCAATGGAAATGCTCCCTCATGGTATGTAAAGTTTCCCCAAAAGAGTAATCCTCAGGAGGAGAGGCTGAAGGAATTGATTCTTCAGCATCAGAGTCCTCATAGGGGGGTAAAGAGTATCCCTGGTCTGAAGAGGAATCAGAATATATAGAAACCTGATCAGAGGAATCATAGTCTGTATCCTGCCTAGGCCTTTTATCAGGAGGGGGATGGGAACCCCTGATCAGAGTAATTAAGTCTTCGGCCATTTTGAGCATCTGCTTTTTAGGCATGGAGGTCTGTCCAGGTGAATGCTGTACTTGCTTCTTTGTCTTTAATGTAGTTTTAGACTTGGCTGTAGTTGCAATGGTAAGTTGTGAAGGTCTGAAAACACCCCCAGAAGCCGATGCCTGCTCAGCGGCTCCAGACCCATCTGAAGGGTTAGTCTCCGTAGGCCCAACACCTTGAGTATCCAGAGGCCTAGGCACTTCCACATGGGAGACGGTCGTGGCCTGTGGCTCTGAGGTAGCGGGTATCAGGGGTTGCGAAAGCACCTCACTGAGAACTGGCAAACCGGCGACTGGCCTAGAAGAGGCTTTGTCGTCGGTTTTGGGCCTCAAATGCCTGTTCTTATCCTTATCTTTGCGTTTTTTTGTGAATTACGGTTGTCGGTTGTTCCGATGGCATGGTATAATTAAACCTTCGGCCAAAGTAATGGCGAGCAAAATCAGACTGACGTTTAATAGTGCGTTTGTTAAATTTAGCACAAAACTGACAACTAATGATGTTGTGATCTGGGCCTAGGCATGAAATACAGTAAGAATGAAAATCCTTATGAGGTATTTGCTTCCCACAAGAAATACAATTATTAACTTTTACTGACATCGGTCTGAGGCAAGAAAAAGTTTCCCCAATGGGGTACTTAGCTTTATTGAAGACTTCGTTTCTGAAAATCAAATTTGATATCTCAGGAGTCGGCCGACCAGCACTTGCGAACTGCTTTTGCTTCGGGCACCATGCGGCAAGAAACACTGGAGAAAATGGCGTCGGCTGCTTCTTATATACCCCTGACGCACTGACGTCAGGGAGGAGGTGACAGCAACCGACGCCGGACCAAGACTTTGGAACTCTGGCCGACTGCGGGACCGCCTGACGGCAGAATAACCCAAGTGTAATGACTGCAGCAGTGAAACACGATGAACATCAAGAAATCAACAGCATTAGCTCTGCAGAATATATTGATAAATCTAATCTTGCGAATAAGCAAACATCAGCTATCTACTGTGTGCATCATACTTATATGCAACCCTAAGTCACAAAGAATTGTGCAAAGGACAGGGTACAGTCATCATCACTTGCACACAGTTGGCAGGAGGGGATAGAAAGTCAAGGCTGTCACCAAAGAAGTGAGTGTGTGCAAGTAAGAAACACATGTATGTTTTAGAGTATACAGTGTTCATGGCCAGTAATAACAGATGTATAGCAGTCAACAGAACTGTTTAGAAAGTTTGCATGCATGTAAAGTGGTATGGGCAAGTGAATTATTGTTTTCAATTTGTGTGTGTGTGTATCTGCATGAACACAGTTAAGCACTTTGCTAACATTATGTCATGGCAATGGCATCTTGATCAGGTTTCAGCCATGCATGGTAGGCTTGCTGTTTTCTCAGCTCAGTATTGGCTAGCAAGGAAGATTGCTGTGATCTGCAGCAAATAATTGGATTTTGTATTTGGATTTCTTACGAAGTGAATCACTTGACTAGAGTTTTATATAGTGATTGGAGGAGGGTCTATATCACTTCATCGAAACGGCAGAAGTTCGAACACCATATGTTCGAACTTCTAACCTCGAAGTGCAAAACCATCAAAGGCTTGAAGGCTCACAAATTGAAAACAATAATTCACTTGCCCATACCACTTTTCCCAAGGAAAAAAATCACTGTTCCAAGAAACACACACACAACACAAGCACAGCAAAAAAACAGCAATCCACACACATACACTTAAAATCCTACATCTAACTCTACACTAAACTGTACATGCACTACTATCTATCCACTTACCTTAACCGAAACCCTAACCCAAAGGTCCGTCACTATCGCACACCCACCTCACCCTGCGCCCTAACCCTAACTCACCTAACCCGTGCCCTAACCTTAATGTCCACACTATCACACACTTACCTGAACTTGACCCTACTTCCCACTACTTCAAACCGAGATGGAATCCTTCAAAGCCCCCGAGCCTGTGGAAAATATGGCCCAGACCGCAGAATCCTTTATAAACGCATTCTATGAACACCTTCAGGAATGCATGGATCATGCAATCCCAAATAAAACCAAGACCCAATCCTCCAAAGGCAGACGTCCTGTCTGGTGGACCCCAGCCATAAACAAACTATACAATAGAAGGAGGGAGCTACTACATGATAGAGTAAAATCCCAAAAAGGGAAGGCATCTCTGATCAGTATTAGCAAAAAACTACGGGCAGTCATAAAATCATGTAAGGCCAGCTTCGAGAGAAAAATTGCACAGGACACTAAGGATAATCACAAGGCTTTCTTTAGTTATATTAGGAACCTGGGGGGAATTCCCAGATATGCTCAGAATTAGTCCAAAATGACAAAAAAATACACCAAACCCACAGACATTGCCAACATCCTAGCTGACAGGTTCAGCGCAAACTCCCCCCCCACCAAAAGGGCAAATATCTATCCCAGCAGAGTGCTGCCCCCCTGACATCTCAGATGCTCAGGTAAGAGCCGCCCTCTCCAAAGCAAAAAACACAGCATCAATGGGACCAGACGGTGTCCCGGGCTGCGTCCTACATGAACTCCAAGAAGAGCTAAACCCAAACATAAAACTACTGTTCAATCTCAGCCTTACTACAGGATATGTACCCAAAGAGTGGTGTACAGCAACAGTGGTCCCTCTCCACAAAGGTGGTGCCTCAACGGATCCTGGAAACTATCGCCCCATAAGCCTGACTAGCTTGGTCTGCAAAGCTATGTTAAGGATCATCATGGACCTCATAAATAAAGATATTGGGGACCTACAGACACTGGTTCCTACCCAGTTCGGTTTTGTTAAGGGCAGATCCTGCCTCTTAAACCTGGTTGACTTCTTTGAAACAGTCACCAAGGCCATTGACGAGGGAAGGTTGTCCACACAGCCTACCTGGACCTCGCTAAAGCCTTCGATACAATACCCCACTCGGGCATTATAGATAAGCTCACCAGCTTAAATATAAACCCCTATGTCGCTAGATGGGTTGCAAACTGGCTCAAGGACAGAACCCACATGGTTAGAATTGCTGGAGCCATGTCAGACTCCAAGCCAGTTACAAGTGGCATCCCACAAGGCTAAGTCCTGGGACCTCTCTTGTTCGGTATATATTTCACGGAGGTACAGGCCAACACGGAAGGACTGTGGCTGACCAAGTTCGCAGATGACTGCAAACTGGGCGCCATAATCGACTCTCCAGCCGACACAAGCATCCTCCAAAAGGGCCTCATAGAAACAGACAACTGGTGCCAGAGCCATGGCCTCAAGCTAAATGCCAAAAAGTGTATAATCATCCCCTTTGGCAAAAACAAAGTGCCTACAAATTGCCACATAGGTGGTAATCCATTAAGTACAGAAGAAGTAATTAGGGACCTGGGGACCCAAGTTGATAGCAATCTCTCATTTGACAACCACGTGGCCAAAGTGGTTAGAAAAACATTTTATATAGCCCACCTAATCATGAAGGGATTCACATGTAGATCAGGGGAGGTCATCATGCCTCTTTACTCATCCCTTATCAGGCCCAATATCGAGTACAATGCCCCTTTTGGGATGTACCTTACCAGACACATGCAGCAACTGGAAAGACCCCAAAAGTACCTCACCAAGAGGATCAAAGGGCTCAAACAGATGCCATATGCTGCCTGGTTAAAGAAACTCCAGCTCTACTCAGTGGCATACAGCCTGCTCAGAGGCGATCTGTGCCTGACGTATAAAGCCATGTCCAACCCAGAATTAAGGGACCTGCTGCACCTCAAAAAATCCAAATCCCATCGAGCTACGCGCTCGAGAGACTTGAACCTCAGCACTGAAATAAATAGGACATGCTGGAGGGACAGATTCATAACCCAGAGGCTCCCTTCACTCTGGAATAAAATCCCAGTCCAGGTTAGGCAGAGTCCCTCATTGACTCTCTTCAAGAGGAATCTTGATGAGTGGATGGGAGATCGTAGGTTTACCCCGGGTATCACTTCTGTGTCACTGTTAGACAGAGGCACAGTATACTAACCTCGAAAAAGGGCATAGCAAAATTAATTTAAAATGGGTGGCGAAAGCCAAACATACTCTGGCTAGGCCTATAAATGCCCTAGGGCAGATAGCCTAACCTATGAACCTATGAACCTATAATAAATTCTGTTGCAATTTTTGCATCCTTTATCTCATGGGTTAGATTCTCAGCTGTTACAATAACATTTTAATATTGTGTAAGCCCTGACATGACAGCATGTCAGAATTTATCATTTTTCACCTTTCAAACTGCAACCCTTTAAAGACATGCCAGTAAGGAGTCTGTTGTTGATCCTTTGAACCACTGCTAATTTGTGGAGCATCACACTGTGCATAACTCAATGCCATGTTTCACATCTTTACTATTAAGTGCTGTAATTAGTGCCAATGTGTCTGTTAAGGAGCCCTTTTGCTTTCAATTGCCAAATGCAGTTGGGAAGGCTGTGCTTCTTTGTGCAATACCAGTAACATGTGAGATCTGCACTGGGCACCGACTCAGACCCATTTTGTTAGCTTGACTTTTGCTGAAATGGCTTGTGAGGAAGAGAATGGTGCTAAATTTAGAGCACAGAAGTGGGGTGTTCAGGAGTCCAGGATATTTGTGCCACTCCCTATGAAATGTTACAGTCATAGGCTGCTGCAGTGGGATTATACCAGGTCTCCATATAAGGCTGAAGCTTGGAATAGCTTTGTTAAGGCTCTTGCCACTGGACTTTGTATTAGAACAATGGTGTCACCACTATAGTGACTTTAAAAAGCACAAGCAAGCCCTTTTAAGCAGATGGGAGGTTGAATTTAGGACTGAGAATACCCACCCTCAGTTGTTTAAGTATACTGACCCATAACCTAGCTATGATATGGTAATAATTATCTAGCCAGTCATCACAGCTACTCATTATGCTTTCATGTAATTTTTTTTTTTACTTTAGTGCTGTGCGAGTGCAGAGGACATAACTGTAAATCATGAGGCACACCAGGTGAGATTAACTTGCCTCAGAGATGCACATGGGTAAGCATAATTCATTTTAAAATTCAAGCCGTAATGTTATTTTCACTCCCTTAAGCACTAGCAACTCGAGCAGGCAAATCTCATACTTCATCTCAAGCATGCATGCCTTCACCAATAACTCTCACTGCTTGCATTATGTGATTAGAATACCAGCTTTACTGTGTATGTGTTCAATACCCAGTAGCGGCAATTGTTTTTTTTTTTAAACTGATAGTTATTTATAAGATCTTACCAGCAGTCTGTCATGAAAAGTTACATTATGGTAATTGAAGTTATTAATTTAGAATATATATTCCAGTCCATCATAGTGAAATAAAGGCAGTGTTTCTTATATTAGAGCAGTGACATTTACTTAATTAATGACACATAAAAGCCTTTCCATCTTAAACGGATGTTGCAAAGATGTGCAATAGTAAATTATCATAATTGTTTATATATTGCCTAACCAAGTTTGTTTAAAATGTACAGAACAGTGATATGCCTAGCAACTAATTATATCTATTTTTTGTCCCTCCATCCTTTCTCTCCATATTTTTTTAATTTTTTGTGAGGGCATTATAATGTATTAACAATCTGCTGTTTGCTTAACTTGCTGCTGAAAAAATTAATGATCAACAGCATAGAGAGGTACTCTGACCACTGCAGCTTAGCCCCCTATACCTCACAGTTGACAACACAGATATCCAGCACTTCAGGGCCACAGCCTGTCACTGTTGCCTCAACAACCCCTGCCATACCTGTTCCAAGAGTATCTGGTAACTTTGCCTCAGCTGCTGGTGCAGTGGTACCCTCCAGAAGCTGCAATAGTGGAGGTAGCACTTTTGTCACCCAGCAGGAGCTGACAGGACTGGTGGAGGAAATAATGAAGAGGGGCCTTGGGGCACATATTAACAGGGTTGAAAAGGTTCTGTGTCACGTTGCAAAGATTATGCCTTGCTTAGCACTGATCCAGTGAGCTCCTGCAGGAAACAATGATGACAGATCTGATGGTGAGGACTAGATTCTCACTGTTCACAAGCTGGATGTGGTTACACTTCTGATGCCCGTACCTATCCCTAATCATAGTGTTCCCCATCCTTTTACCTCTTTCAACACCCCTGTCTGTATTGTATGTCCTGCATGTCTGTGGATGCATCCTAACTTACACTACATATCTGACGCTCTTATTCCTAACCACCTTCCCAAACATTCTTATCTCTCCAAAAATAAAAAAAAATTGTCACCTGCCCCCCCCCAAAAAAAAATATGTGCCATACATAGCTCTCCACTTTGCCAATGTGCCATCCTAACACAATTGATCCAGTCCAACTGGCCATGCATGATTATTCTGTTGCTGTCATTCATCACTGGTGTGGTGACTCTGCAAAGTAGTGACATTGTGTGTACAATTGTACCTTTACATTGTGAAGAAATAGATAGCTACGGTGCTGTCCTATGACCCTCCTGTAAACTCCTGCATTCTTTACACTGTGTGCTACCCTCTGTTTGACAAACCCATTACACTACTCTCCTATGTACTTCCTTTTCACATGTTTAATCTTGTCAAAAAATAGATTCACATACAACTCATATGGCCAGAAATGGCCCATGGAAAAGCCTTCATTTTGTGTCCTCTTCATTTATGCAGAGTTTAGCATAGCACAACAATGTGAGTGGCAATGAATGCTGTTTAACTTATTATTCAAAAGCTGACAAGTTCAATTTAATCTGCAGTGGTTTATTTACTGTCACTCAGATGTGCTTAAATCTGCTGCATTATGGGAATACAGAGTAAAGACATACTAAAGGCAGTACAGCGGAACAGTTAATTTAACATTTTTTAGGCTGCTGCATGTATTCAATTAGGATTTCTTATGTGGCATGTTGACATAATTACCCTGTTTGTAGTCTGATGTTTTGGCTTAATGTCAAGGTTTTGATTACAGGTGTATGTCAACTTATTACTTCATGCCATATCATATTCCTTTCATATAGTTAACTGTAAACATTTATATTTCTCTCCATAGCACACATTTTTCTTAAAAGTCCATTTGAATAGTGCAACAAGACATAATTTTCAAAAACATAGCAGCCCAAACAGGAAGACTTAGTAAACCAACCTTATCCTGGTTAGTTATTCATGTTTATTACACTATCCATCCCCTTGCTTATGCCTGTAGTAATTAGTTTATTGTACAGAGTATGACAAATTAATGAGGATTTAATAAGTAAGATTAAAATTCAGTACAGATATTCCTACATGTCCCACAAAATGTATTGTTGCCATTTTTCTCTGCAACAGTCTCTAACTCTCTCCGTTCACCTCTCCTGCCTCATTGTTATCAGTGTGCTTAAATAGTGTTATTTTAGTAGTGTGAAGTATAACGCCTTTGTGTCATGATGTGCTAATGCTCAAATGTGTAGAAAGATTTTTGAATAATTTCAAGGGTTTCAATCCAGCCATTAGCTAAGTGTTACTGAGTGTTTTTGGTACACTAAGTTAGGTGTACCTGTTGGCTACATATTGTAGTGAACCACCATTATCCTTTTTTCTGCCATAATCGACTTTGTCCCTGCCTTAATCTCACCCTGCAGATGTATCTTCTTCCTTGTGTATCATTATTGTTCCACTTTTGCATTTGCACAATGGATGGCACTTGGCAACATATGCAAAAAAGGCTAAATTGATGTACAAAGCTTCTGTGTACGACTTGTATGTCTGTCATGCTAATGCACATTGTGCAAGTATGAGACAATACGTGTGCAATAATCCTGACATGAAGTCACAGCAATGTCTGACTGATAATCCATTAGCATGCAACAGTCAATGTATATGTCATCCCATTATGTGGAAAGTGTCAGTGCCCCTGACAATAACACAATGCACAGGAAGGACAGCATCTACATTTCATTATGAAAGTATGTCATTACATGTGACAACCATAACGATGTTACATTGTCCTGTGCATGTATATGCATTTGTTGCACAACCTATGATACATAGTACCATCTGTAGATCAGAGTGTGTATGGATCTTTAAGACCTATTCCAGTCTATGGGTACATGCATATAAATACAGAGCATGTGCTAGCAAGAGTGCCATTTTGTAGTGAGCAGCCGAGGTGTAAGCATGCATGTGTATAGTAGTTAGTCAATTAGTTCAGTCATTTAACTTTAATGCTACTGTTTTCCATCCTGATGTGTTTGTGTATAATAAACTACTTAAATGAACACTCAGTCTCATCATCTTATTCAATATACAGAAGCCGAGTGACATGGTGACAGAATGGGATGCAGAGTAAAACTTCTTCTTCAAGACCATGAGGCAGGCAGTTACTGGTGGAGGAATATACAGGAGTGTATCACCCCTGCTGAAACAACTCACAAACAGGTCATAAAGACAAATCCAGGTACTAAAACATTTAAATAACAAATATAAAATGAAGCATTAAAAATATTCAAAACAACTTTCTAATTAAACGAAATGTTCAAAATTACGATATTTTGATAAAAATACTTGAAATGATTGAAATAACTTCCAAATCACATAAAATGCATACAAAAGAGAAAATGACCATATTTTTTAGCTATGTGCTTCTTTTTCGTATTGACTAAAGCTATCCGAGATATTGGAAGTGTAGAAAGTGTTCACAAGTTTGTGTAGTATTACAGTTTATTTATTTCACAGAATACAGTCATTTGAAAGAGTTTATGGTGCAGCTGAATATTTTTTCAATTACCTGGTGAGTGTTTGAACATAGTTTCAAGGGCCAGGTCTGTACTGTGTCTAAGGCATTTTGTTGGCATGGCAGAAGGCTTTTGCAGACCTGTTCCACTTGTATTTGTTAAAAATGTTGCTGAAAAGTAGAGAGTGTTTGAGCAAGAGTATGTTATTTTCATACAGGCTGCTTTTTCTGACAAAAACACACATACAAAGGAATTTATTCTGCTTAATTTAGCTGGTTCAGAAGCCATTGAAGGGAGAATTCATTTGTGTATGCCCCAGCTGTGTGCAGGGGAGGGGAAAACCACTATCCAGTTTTATCAGCTGAGACCCGGGAAGACCCTGAGTGCTTAAAATGTAAATTTAGAGAAATGTGTAACCCCCAAACAAATAATACAATGGAAAGGCACATATTTTACACAAGAGATCAAAGGCATGGTGAAATTTTTGCAGCATATATAACTGAGTTGAGAAACAAGGCAAAAGCGTGCAGATTTGGTGATTTAAGAGATGAGTTGATAAAAGACAGACTTGTGCGTGGTATCAAAGATGATGCAGTGAGAAAGATTTTGTTTTGAGAAAGTGATTTAACTTTGAATAAGGCCATAAAGATTTGTCATATGTATAAACTCACAGAAAAGCACACAAATATGCTTACAAATGAGAAATACATGCTTGCAGTGCCTTCCAGTGCTAATGTTGTTAGTATGCAGCACATGGTTAAAAGATACAGGTGCAAGGGTGGGGCAGCTTCATTGAAACCCTGGGCCTTTCTAGCAAGTTCCAGGGAAGTTTCACTAAAATCCAGAGCATGCTCGGTGAAGCACAGGGGTGACTCAGCAAAATAAAAAAAATGTGCCCCCACCTAGCTTCATAGTCAACTGTGGTAATTGTGGTGGTAATCATGAATCCAAAAGGGAAAAGTGCTTAACCTTTGGTCAGCAATGCCACGCATGTAAAAAGTGGAATCATTTCAAAAGACTTTGTAAATCAAAAGAAGCCCTTTCTTTTATATTAAAAGAGAACATTCTAAGAAGCAAGTTGATCAGCTAGAAAGCTGCAACCCTACTTTATATGTCGATGGTGTGTTTGTGCTTGGTGAAACAGTCAATACAGTAGATTTGTGAGCAAATAATAAAGTATTTTGTACTGTTCTGATTACTGGGAGACCTGCAGAGCTCAAAGTTGATACTGGTTCAAAGTGCAATGTTATGTCAGCAGAAATGTTTTTCAAAGTAAGGGCTGGTGAGAAGCTTGATCTGGTAAAGTGTGTGAAGCTTGTTGCTTATGGTGGTGTAGAAATTCAGACTGAAGGCTCAGTAATGCTTTCATGTTACTCTGTTGGGAACAGCTATGACTTGCAATTTTACATAGTCAAGAGACACAAGCAGTCATTGTTAGGACTCATATAGATAGTTTGAAAATGGGACTGCTTTCATTTAATGAAGTAATCCACCATGTAAGCACGTGTAACAACAAAAATTTCAAATAAACTATTTTTTTCTGACTCTGCTGATGTTTTCAAAGACAAGGTAGGCAAACTCCCAGTTGTGTACTCTATGAAGTTAGATAAACCCAGTCATCAGCCCAGCAAGGAATGTTCCAGTAGCAATGCAAGGCAGAGTCAAAGCTGAGCTAGACAGAATGGTGCAGCTAGGAGTAATTTATCCTGTAGAAGAACCAGCTGAATGAGTATACTCCATGGTGGTAGCTCATAAGAAAAGCTCAGATTATATTAGAGTATGTGTTGATCCAAGAGAATTGAAAAGCACTAAAACAATCTCATAATCCAATGCATACAGTTGAAGAAGTTGCTGGTCTTATGCCAAATGCCACTGTTTTTATCTGTCTTAGATACAAAAGATTCATTTTGGCAAATTTTGCTTGACAGAAAATCTTCATTGCTTATCACTTTCAGTACACCATTTGTAAGGAACAGATTTTTGAGAATGCTGCTTGGGACAAAATTCTGCCAATTAAGTCTTTCAACGTGCGATGGAGCAAATTCTTTCTGGCTACTCATGCTATTATAGCAGATGCTATTCTTGTAGGAGGTAATGGTGATGCTGAACATGATAGAAACCTCAGGAAAGTTCTGGAATGTGCTCATGAAGTGAATCTTAAGCTGGATGCTCAGAAATGCAAGTTTAAGCTATGAGAAGTTACTTATGTGGGTCATTTGTTTACTAGTTCAGGC
Organism: Protopterus annectens; assembly: GCF_019279795.1. Classification (NCBI taxonomy): domain Eukaryota; kingdom Metazoa; phylum Chordata; order Ceratodontiformes; family Protopteridae; genus Protopterus; species Protopterus annectens. The sequence continues at coordinate 994,999,041 of NC_056730.1, forward strand.
TTAAGACCAGATCCTTCCAAGCAAGCTGCAGTTATTGAGATGCCAATTCCAGACAATGTCACTTCTTTAAAATGTTTTCTTGGTATGGTCAACTATTTAGGAAAGTATGCTCCTAATCTGAAGGAACTTTCTTCACTGCTCAGAGAGCTGACATGCAATGATATAACTTGGTCCTGGTCAGAACAACACCAAAGAGTATTTGATGTCCTGAAACAGAGAATTGCCAATCCACCCACTTTAAGATATTATGATATTCACAAACCAGTAACTCTTTCCTGTGATGCTTCGAACTTTGGTCTTGATGGAGTCATACTCGAAGAGGGTAGAGCAAAAACGTATGCATCCAGAACTGTAACCCAAACTGAGATGCAGTATGCCTAGATAGAGAAAGAGCTCTTAGCAATTGTGTTTGCATGTTTGAAGTTCCATGATTATATTTACGGCCAACCTATTCAAATTGAGACTGACCACAGACCTTTGGTCACTATTTTGAAAAAGCCTGTGCACATTGCAACATACAGGTTCATAGGTTAGTACTAGGCTACCTGCCCTTTCAGGTCATGTTAAGCCTAGCCAATTACCCCATGTGAGAATCAAACCCTGCACCTTGTGACTGTAAGGTAAACACCTTAACCATTAGGCCACCCCACGTTGTGAAAGTACAGGTTCACTTGGTCTTCAGAAAAGCCAATCTTCTTTGTCTTGCTGATACTTTATCCAGATCGCCCAGAAAAAAAAAAACAACGAACAGCATGCCAATGAGAAACCTGATTTTGAAGTCATAGAAGTGAGGATTTTTTCTTCCACACATTTTGATGAACTTAGAACTCACAGAGCTTTAGATCCAATTCTCCAGAACCTCAACCCACTTTGTCTGTCAAGGATGTCCATCAAAGCAGTCTTGTTTACCACTAGATATGTAGCAGTATTTTCCTTACAGGGATGAGGTTTTGATGGAAGATGGTATCATGAAAGGTCCAAAAGTGATTGTTTCAAAATCCTTGCAACAAGAGTATATTAAAGTCTTGCAATGCGGCCATCCAGGAACTGTTTCCTTGAAAAGAAGGGTGAAAGGTCTAGTATTTTGGCCTTTTATGTCAAAAGACATTGAGAGAAAACTCGCAGCTTGTTCTGTTTATAATAGTATTAAGTCACAAAAACAAAAAGAACCACTTCAGCTAAGCCAGATTCCTGAACTACCTTGGTTGACAGTAGCTACAGACATCTTTGAGTAACATGGTCAACATTAGTTAGTATTTGTCGACTCTTATTCAACTGGTTTGAGATTGACCTACTTCCTAATCTCTCATCCAGTACTGTCATTACTAAGATGAAGAGACATTGTTCTGTCCATTTTAGTATGCACAAAGTAATTTCTGACAATGGTGCACACCTTACAACTCAGCAGTTTAAAAGATTTGCTGAAATGTGGGACTTTATTCATGTTACGAGTAGTTCTGAATACCCACAATCAAATGATTTGGCTGAACGTGCAGTTCAAAGTGCAAAACAGCTGTTGGAAAAGTCTAAACATGATAACACTGATGTTTTTTTTCTAAATCTGCTTAATCTCAGAAACATACCTTATAACAATATTCTTGGTTCAGCTGCCCAGAGGTTAATGTCATGACAAACCAGAACCACACTACCAATCACTAAGAATTTATTGATTCCAAGTGCTAAAAACAGCAAAGCCATAAGAGCTCAACTTCTAAAGAAGCATTTGTCCCAAAAGTCCTATTGTGATAACCCAGCAAACCTCTGATTCCATTTAAAGAAGGAGCGATAGTAAGGATGCAGACATCAAAAATATTTGACCGCATTGGACTTGTGAAACATTTGTGTGAGGAACCAAGATCATACATCATTGAGTCACAAGGGATTGAATTTAGCTGGAATCAGAAGCATTTACTACTGGTGTCCAAACCAGTGTTACAGCATCTTGTCTGTAATAAAGATTCTAATTCTCTGAGTGATTTGTCTAATGTTTCTGTTCCAGAGGACATTTCATTGTCTGCGCCTGAAAGTATTCCTGAAAATCCTCAAGAGGAACATTCTCCACTGACTATCCCTGTTGCTAAGCCCAGTTCAGGTCGAATTTCAAGACCTAGTCCCAAATGCACAGCAATCTGGACATGAGTGTTGTTATTTGTATATATTTATATAATTTTCATGCACATATGATTGTCATTCCCCCGAATTCACAAATCCTCTGTGTAAGATTTAATAAGTCTTACTCGGAGGCTGCAGTTGAACGATATGACGTCAGCGTGCCATGAATATGCATGAGGGCATGCTGACTCAACCGTAAGTCTTACACGGACCGTGTAAGAAAGCAGGGGGCGTGTCCAACTGCCGAGCAGTCTAAATGTCCACGCCCCTGCAAGTGTTTAAAATAAAAGCAAATAAACAAGAGCAAGTCCGCTCAAATGTCCTTGCACCCAACACCTCACTGTCTGATATTGTAAACCCCAATCACAGTTCTAAAACGCATAACATTAATTTTTTTTAAATTCCCAAAATAGCTGCCCGTATTTGCGCGTGTGTGCATGGGTGTGCCCATTGCTTAGCTACAGTTAGCAATTCTGACATGGAAGAGCATAAGAAAGAATGTTTATACAAATCACACGATAGCAATAGCGTAATGGTAGAGTGTTCGCACAAAGAAAAGGCATCCACGGTTTGAGTCCCACCACTCCCTTTCATATTTATTTTTTAAATCAGTATATGGAATAATACCTAACATATATGTTTAAACATAACTAAAAAGCAGTGAAATGGCCAATGTATCAGTGAACAAAATAAATATATTAAAGGATCCCAATATAAAATTGCCGCAGTTAAGCAGCACTTCACCCAGCGCAATAGAGTTGCCCATAGTTCAATATCACTTCACCCAGCGCAATAGAGTTGCCCATAGTTTAACAGCGCTTTACCCAGTGCAATGTGTTTGCATAGACGTGCGCACCGCACCAACCAGGGCACCGTAGGACACTGAGGAGCAACGTAGAGCAAAGTTGCTTAAATGCAGCGACACCCCATAGCCTGTCTGGACAGTATGAAAATAAAATGAATGATAAGGTTCGAACCCAGGACTTTGTCCATCAGAAGCAAAGTACAGAACCACTAAGCCATGACAACAAAAAGGGAACAGCCACTGTTAACATTCATATACTTATGAATGGTAGTTTAATCATTACTAAGCAGGTCTGCAGTCAGCCGAGAATTTTACAAAACGGCCAATCACAAAAAAGTGCGGGAAATGCGGCATATTTAAGCCCCACAGGTGGGAATACACGCCATAACTGATTGTAGCTCAAATCTGCAGTTAGAATGTCTGGTGTCAGAGAGGGAACATGCTTCCGAGCGCAACGTTGGGGCACCGAGGAGTCGAAATATATGGTTTGGCTCCTTGTCCACCGTCATGAGTCAAGACTCCTGCAGGGCCAGTTCCAAGGGACGAAGTACAAGACAGAAGCTTGGAACCGGTTAGCTCGTGACCTTACCAGTGCCACAGGCATTCCTCAGACTGGTGAGCAGGTCCGTCATCACCATGCAGACCTGAAGAGACGAAAGCAGGACTGCCTGAACCAATGGATACAGGAGGTCCATGGGATGCGGGATGCCCCACAACTGAGTAAGTAGCCATGGAATGCAGTATGTAAGAATTGATAATGGAGTATGTATAATGGATAGGTATGTCTCAATATCCCTTCATTTACTTTACAGCTGTAGGTGACCATGCTGCGAATCATCAAGACTATGCTGATAGGCTGCTAAGGCTGCACCACCAGGCAGGTTAGTGATTATTCTGCATGTATTGTTATATAAAATATGGGAGAGAGCATGAAAGAAAGTGTTGTAGTCCAATAATACAGCCATAAAATTGCCTGAATAAGTCCTCTACATGTACTGTCAGATAAAAACGTCAGAGAGGCAGAAAAAGCGTGTAGTAACCCATTAAGAAAGGTAACATATGTCTGGAATAATACCTCTGCAGACACTGTCATATAAAATAATTGAGTGAGCCTGAAAAAAGAGTGTTCTAACCCATTAATAAAGGTATAATATGTCTTGAACATGTCTGCCATATACACCGTTAAAACAAATAAAGGAGTGAGCCTGTGGAAAAGTGTGTCATGTCATTAATAAAGGTCTAAAACCCGGAGTGTGTCTGTGTCACAGAGTTTGAAATGTTGTTGTACATTGCATTATACAAACAGTACTGTTTGAAAAGGTGCTGGCAACCCAGAGTTGTGCAGTCCCATATAAAGTGGGTGATGGAAGTGCTAGTAGCTGTGAAACATATATACAGTCTACAACAGTCAGTTACTGGCTGGCATGAATAAGTAAATCTGGCACATGTGTAGCATGTTATTTTTCCCCAGAAATGTGAGTGTGTGTCAAGAAATGCAGGGTTCTATACAAATCGAAGTGAAAATGTCATGTGAAAATATCCCAGATATGTAGATAAAGAAATATAAATGCAATCAAGAAATATGTAGCAGTAACATCTGCATCCTGGACAGTTAGTATGTCAGATATAGGTCAGGCATATATTGAACTAGCCAAACCCATTACACAACCTAATGTATGGTGGCAAGTGTAAATATACATGTAGGGGATATACACTTGCAGTCACTAGGAATGTAATGTGGACGAAAAGGTAATTATAAGATGTTAACCAAGGTTTTTTCTACACCCTACTGTATATGCATAAACCATGCAATTCCACACCTCAATGGGTATGTGTAATCTTAAATATTTGTTGGGACATATGTCCTATTGTTCTATAAATATTTGCATTCACGTTGATACATGTGCCCTGTTTAAACACCACAATCATGGTGGCCTGTTGCTACCAAACATCCCTGCATGCTGTTGGAATATCCACTGTGGTACAATATATGCATGTGTTATGCTTGCTGTTCAACTGTTGTAACCTTGGTGTGTTGGGTTAATGGGAATATTACTGCATGCTGTTATAACTAATCTAGAATTCTGTTTTGCTTATGTTGTAATTAAACAAACCTAATCACAGAACGTATGGGAAGGCTGGTCCCAGTGGACCCACCTGTCCCTCCTAAGCTGGCGAGTGCACCTGGCACCAGCAGGTCCGGTGCCCAGCCCGGCTCCCCTCCTCCATTGGTCCTGTGCCACCTTTGGGTTGAAGTGCTGCAGGGGATGGGACTCGTCCCCCCCATGCAATCGTGGGCGGAGAAGGGCAACCTGTCACCCTTCGAAGGGCCCGGGTTGTGGTGCATAGGGAGATCCAGCATTCAATCGCTGATCCCCTACGCCAGCTTGAGGCGAGAGTGGCGCGTCTCACGGGTGAGCCTGCCCATCCTATGCAGCCCCAGGCACAGCCACCCTAGGGGCTGTGAAGGTTCAGTGGTGATTGCACATGGGTGGGGATCTCAGTTCCACTGTTACCATCTGTGGGCTCATGGGCTTGTGATTTCCAAACATCCGACCCCATCAATTGTGTTCACCCACCCCATGTGTCATACACCGCCCCAGTATGCGTCTTGTCTGTCTTGTCTGTTTACCTTCCCAACCTACCTCCCTGGACATACCTACTTCCTCTACCTCACTTCCCACTCTCACCTGAAAAAAAAAAAAGGGCAATCTGTACCCACAAAAAAATTACTCCCCATACATAGCTGCCCATTTCGCACACATGTCCATTGGACATGTAAGCTGATAATTAGAATTGGCAGTACAACATACTTTGTTGTCCTCACCCCTCTCCCAGGGGTGGAAGGTTTCAAATTTCACTCCAAATTCATTGCATATGCACAGCTGTTGCTGTTAAAGAAATGGGCAGCTATGGACCTTCCCTACAGCCGTCCTGCACATCCCGAGCTTGTTTAACTACTGTCTGTCCCTCTTTGTGTCCCCTTTTTCACCACTTTCCTATCTCCCCATTTTCTTTTCTATAAGGAAATTAGCGCGGGGGTTAGCAGGAGTAAGCACTTTTAAGCAGTAGTAAGCAGGATTAAGCGAGTGTGCACATGTGTACGCTTAGCTAAGCATCCCTAAGCGTCATGCAAACCCGCGCAAAACCGCTTACAACTGCTTAGACATGCCTTAGTCACTCTATGGCAGGACCCTTGTTCTGCTGAGCAGCAAAAGAAAAAACCTCGGCCAGTTTGGAACCCCAGACCATTGACACAATAGACTGCATGAATTACCAGTAAACCACAGCAAATACACAAATAACTTGGTTTTGAAATAAATATATCATACATTACAATGGGGGAATGTAAATGGAAATTAGGAATGGTATAACACAAATCCTTTTCTGTGGGTCTTTACCAGCAGTGGTTGTAAAATTGCATGACATGACTGTGAAAGGAGAACCAGCCATCCTAGCAAGGAATAATGTTACAGTAGCACCTTACAAACACCACACAGTATCAGACCAGGATAAATACTGGCCACAGGAATACAGTGCAATAACCACATTTGTATGGCAGTTAATTGTGTAAGTGAGAAAAAAGTACATACTCCCATGTATCCTGTGCTAGCATTTGGAGGGGTGCGTACATGTCTACACTGAGATGTGTGTACTGGAAGCAGCAACATTCAGGTTTGAGTACAACATGCATATAACTGGCTACAACCCTAGCATCAGATAAGAGACATATACCAACCTTCAGACTGACACAACGGTGTCCAGAGCAAGCAAGGATGGGGCCAACCTTGGAAATCTGAAAGGGCTACACCTACCTAACCTAGCATTTTACAGCAGTGGGCTGTAATCACTGTGAGTAACACAATCAACAAACAGCAGGCTGCATGCAATTACTGAATGGTGGGCAGCAATTGGTGCAGAGGCTGTCACATGCACAAGTGCAGATACCTAGGAAAGCAGGCTGTACCTGCAGTCCACACATGCAATTATATCATTGCAGGTGCTGTGAGATAGAGAGTGAGAGAGAGAGAGACATGGACACAGACACAGACTGAGACAGAGACAGAACAGAGTGAGAAACTGAGACAGAAAGTTAAATAGAGGGCAAAAACCCAAAACAAATCAATAATAAAAAAAATAAAAACCTACAAAACCTTAACACATGGAGCAGGGAAATACAAAGGTAAGGTATGTAACTCACATGTATGTGTTGGCATGTTGTAGATGTTCCTGAAGAGTACACTACACACTGCAAATAATTCATGTGTGGCAGCAGTATGTATCTATCTGTATCTGCACATGTGCATAGGGCAAGGGACATACTGCAAATGTTAGTGAAGGGTGGACAGATATCTGTCAGTGAAGGTTGATATGTGCATATATCCATGTAGGTCATAGTATGTGGCCTAGAAAACAGCATGCAGTGCGCAGGAGCAGCCTTAGGTCAACTGGTGCCCTAGGCAAAAGGATTCCACGGCACCCCCTACTACACTTCATGGTGCCCCCATCCTTGTCTTACTACACCACATAAATAGTGGAAAAGCACCCCTGCTAGAGCGGCGGCCGCCCACTTGGCCTATGCCTAAGGCCAGTTATAGTAGTGTTGATATATGTCATGTGGTCGTTCAATGCTGTGGGACAGATTTGTCAGATCTGCTGTGTTACAGCCAGTGAGGCCTGCTAATGCTACAAGGGCTGAGGACATCCACATGCATTCTGCACAACACTGTGCAAATTAATCACATACCTGTACATCCCACAACTGTCACATAAGTGATATCCCCACCATGAAAGGTGGACTGTACATGTGCCTATATGTACATCCATGTGTACAGCAATGGATGTGTACATGTATGTGTATAGATATATAATATATATATATAATATATATATATATATATATATATATATATATATATATATATATATATATATATATATATATATATATATACATAGATATATATATCTATATATCTATCTATATATTTATATATATATATATATATATATATATATATATATATATATATATATATATATAGATATAGATATAGATATAGATATATAGATATATAGATATATATATATACATATAGAGTGAGAGAGAGACAGAGAGACACGGGGTCATATGTACCACAACAGGTGTGTGGTGACCAAGGCATGGACTGTAGACAAGTGTTGATACTGCAGTGCCATTCCACCTTCCCAAAACAGTGTACCCATTAACTATCACATAAGTAGAGATCTACCTAACAGTGAAGGTGTGATAAGGGAACATGGGACACAGGTGGACAGTAGCCTCCGCTTTGATGAAGACAGTGCCACACTACACCTGTAATCTGTCTTTATGGTATATGTCATGACAACAGGTGTGTCATCTATGGAAGTATAGGGTAGAGTTCCCCTCTACTCATCACAATTCCCTGTGTGGTATGTACTTCACATGACAACTACACCAGGTGAACAGGCCACAGACAGATATCCCAAAGGGTAATACTGGCCGCAAACAGATGCCCTATGCAGACTGACTCACAAGACCACAACTACATTGTATTGCATACTGGCCACACAGAGGTAACCTCTGCTGGACATACAGAGGTATGTCACACCCATAGTTGGGTGACAACCACCATGGCAACATATCACAATCCCTCCGGGATACACGCTCCCAGTCCCTAAACCTTGTCAGCTCACTAAACAGCACATGCTGGAGGGATAGTTTCCCATCTCAGAGATATGCCATACATCAGAATAGACCACATAGCAATAGCAAACAAGGCTCCTCCTTAGCATTGGTTATAAATACCCCTGATGATTGTGTGGGAGATTGGTAATACACCCCAGGAAACCTCTGTGGTTCAGGTTGGCAGGGGCAAATGAAATCAAAGTACATGTGTGTCAAAGACCAGGGTAGCATATGGCTAGGCTGCCATAGGCCCTAGGGCCAATAGCATATTACCTACCTATGACACTATGCACTCACACATGTACTTAATGCAATAGCTGCTATGTGAGGTTGAATAAGTGTAACGCTGAATGTGCGCAAGGTCTGTAAAGGTGTGATAGCTTAGTGTGATGTTGTATCTGACATGGTAGTGCCTATCCTAGCTGTGAGAACAGCAACTGTTGTGTAATGTACTGTTAGGCAGACATAGTCGTACGGCATATGATGTGACGTAGTTCTCCATTGACGAATGTGGTGTCTCATTGTAGGCTAAAGCAATACATGTATGCTTAGTGAGTGGTACTGCTGGTGAATCCATAACCAATATGAACTGTAGTGCTACCTGAAGCTGTAGTCCTAAACAGCACAGTATGGTGTGTGTTCACATTGCTTGGAAACACTGTCATGTGTGTTTCCTGCAGTCTGCACGGAGGACAGAATTCAGGCATAAGGGTGTGTAAGTAGTGGCACACAGTACCATATGGTACACAGGTAATGCTCATCTGTGTTGACATACAGTGGTGCGTTGTATGTTTGACTGATGTGTGTGTGATTATGCCTGTACAATGGCTGCAATCATATGTGTGTTACAGGGTAAACGTGTGTATCCAGCAACATATATAATCTGTCACAGCAGTATGCCACCTATAGTAACAACTGGACTCATCTGTTAGGCAGGGCTATGGCATCAATGACTATGGTGGTTGATTGGTACTACTGTACCTGTACTTTACATCCATTGCAATGGATGACATCTCTGTTCGTGCATTGGTGTGATATACACCCCTGTCTTGAGGTTGTGCAATGTGTCACAAACAGTGTGTCGGGTACTGTTGTATAGTGGTGTGATATATAGAGTCTGCCAGGCAGTGTTTGTTAGTTGTGGCCTGAGAACCAATAAGTGGTATTGAATGTGTGTAATGTCTGACAGACAATAGGATGGTATATATCTTAGTAAAATGATATCTGTGGGTAAAGGTGTAAAGTGTGCCACAGGACACTCTCACACATATTGTTCCTATCTTTTTCAGCCAGATGGCCCACCAAAGCAACCCAGCGTACACAGCGGATGAGGAAGAGGTGATACTCGACAGCCTATTGCAGCAGTACACAATGCTGTTCTCCAGAAGCAGCCAGAACCAGCAGGAGCAGACTGTACTGTGGCAGGAACTTGTTCGTCGGGTAAATGACATATGCATGCATAACCGAACATATGAGCAGGTATGCCATCACTGCAGTGATTTAATTAGACAAGTCCGGTGGCGTGCGTCTGATATCCAAAGACAGCAGCTTGTCACAGGTGGTGGGGTGGCCATTCATCCCCCCCTCACCAGAGCGGAGGAGCTGCTCCTAACCTTGGTGGCTCCTGCACAACAGCTACATCAACCTCTGACATGTGTTGTAATGGAGGCCGGAGCCACCCAGCACATCTACCTGGAGCAAGCAGGTAACATGCCCTATCTGTAGACTACAGTTAACTGTATTGTTAGAATATGTGTACGTGAGATGTGTACTGTGTGTTTAGCAGTTCTGCTGCCTAGTGTTGTGCAATACGGATAGTTTGAATAATATCCCTACACCTGTGACTGTTGACTGTTGTTGTACTGCAGTTTAGCATACCCACTGTAGCAATGCCACAGTTGTGGCCACTGACAAACCCTCTCATATTCTCGTAGGTCCCTCTAGTGTGATGGCAGAGCAGCCGATCCATGCTGGTGAGTGTGTTATACCTGCAATGTTGGTAATGAAATATGCATGTCATAGGTGAGGTGTAGGCCATGTACACATAACACACCTACGCATAATGCATGCCGTGCATGTTTGCTGTGAGACATTGTGCAGCTCAGTAATGTCAGTAGCTGCCTCAATTACATGCAATACACAGAGCATGACACACAGTTGTGGCAACCCCATACAGCACATTGGATAGGCATAGTTGCAACACATGTACACAACATAACATATTTATCACATGCAGTACACAAAGTCATGCTACATATACCCGCTGTAAGGTCATACTTCAGTATCCCACATGTCATCCACACACACATGATGTACCTCAGGGGTAGAGCCTATCATGGGGCTGTGCAACACTCTTCAACACATAACACAATCATGTTAGGCAATACTCCCTACTGGGCACCTCATACACCTATGTACAAAGTGGCTGTGTAATAGTGAACGTATCTACGGCACTGCAGTTCAGGTACAGCATGCTAGGCAGTGGTCTGTCACACAGTAGTAGCCGTGAGTGACCACAAGATGCATGATGATGATGATGGCATATGGTACTACACCCCATCCAGTTACAGTGACCACAGTACTATACATAGCAGTCTTTGCTGTGCACCTCATTGTTCTGTGTGTGCAAACACATGCACCTATACACACCATGCATAGCATGTTGTGTGTGTGCTTACATATGCTAGTATACACATTTTGCACAACAGTCGCCATCTGTACAAAGAGTCACATATATGTCCTGGAATGCTATTGGGTGTATAGGTCATATTACACACATTGGGTATGTGTGGTGTTTAATGTTGCAGTCGTGTAGCATGCCATGTCATGGCTGGCACCAACATATCTGCAATATGTCCCACACTCACCATAACCACTGTACAATGTCCATGTCGTGCATTGGGATTCCTTCACATCTACATGCACCACTCATCCCATGTCTGTACATTACATGCATTTGCTACACCAGTGCCCACTATTATGTGCTATGAACACAGACACTGTCATCAGACATGGCAATCTATGTGTCACACAGATAACACATGCAGCCATGGTATATATACCATTGAGTGATGGTGCACATGACATTGCAGAGCAGATAATACTTGCAAAGCAATGTTGTGTCCATGTACACATTGTGTTCCAGGGTGTAGCCAATCACTGAACAACTACACATGCATCAAAGCCATGTATAATGTCATTAGATAGGGCTGTATACACTTGCACTGCATGGTGTTGAGCAACAAATGGTCTGCATGCTGACACTTGTGTGGTGACTGTTTGCCTTGTGATACTGTCACCCACCATCACCCACTATTGTGTATGTGTTGGATTGCTGGTGTGTGTGTGTGTGTGTGTGTGTGTGTGTGTGTGTGTGTGTGTGTGTGCTGTGGTGAGCAGTGTATTTCTGTGCATGTGTGCATGTGTGCATGTGTTCATGTGTGCATGTGTGCATGTGTGCTAACATCATGTACAGATTGTAAAGTGTGTTTCCTGTCTTCCTTCCACAGGTGCTGAGTTAGGGGTGGCTGAATGCAGCAGGGAACCTGATGTCACCACCACTAATAGTGGAGATGATGAGACGTATTGTGGCACAGGAAGGTCTGACAGGGTCTGTCGTTGGTCCACCAATCAACAGTACACAGTGGTCAACCCCATCTATGCACACACTCATACTGCCAATACATCCCTTGTCACCAATGGCCATAGCTGAGGGACAGCATACAGTTGGCATTGACCAGGAGAGTGTGGTACCTATGGCACATGCATCCCCTCACAGCAGCCATAGCCAGATTACCGGAATGGTACCACATAGGCGGATGTCCAGGTGTTCTCAGGGGAGGACCACTGGTCTTATTGCACCTGGCAGATGTGCCCCCGGACGTATTACAACCTCCAGTATGTTCTGGGCTGTAATGCAGGCACAGGCACATATGGAATGGTACACCTGACAGGGACTAAGGACGCAGAGGACCCATTACACTGCTATCAATGCCAGCATCCGTGACCTTGCCGGTGACATCCGGAATTACACCGAGGTCATTGATAGCCATTGGAGGGAGACATTAGATGTCCTCCACAATGTGTTAGCCATGAGCCAGGACCATGCGGGATGGATGAAAAGTCAACGTGGATGCATGTCAGCAACAGCATCAGCTGGCAGTCATCGCGGACGGACCAGGGATCACAGCCACTGCCGTAGTAGCAGTACCAGCCCCAGCAATGCTGGGGATGGCCTGTCCATTGACCGTCCTACTAGACCATGTGCACGTGGTGCTGGCCAGTCCCAGCAGGGACATAGGTCCAGTCATCATACCTCTGCCTCTGATGATAGCACCCAGTCAGGGTTGGTACCAGATACTGCCCGTAGCATCCCTGCTAGGCACAGGTACTGTGTCCGTGGCCAGAGACAGTGATCTGTACGGCCTAGCAGGTACAGTCTGTGGCTGTCCCACAACTGCCCGTATATGGCAGCCTCATGGTGGAGTTGTGTGCATGCAGACACACACACATTTACCATACAACTAGGGCTCACACATACACACACACATTACATCAACATTAGCCCATGCAGTACTGTTGTCCCTCACACACACACACACACACACACACACACACACACACACACACACACACATGCTAATTGGATGGGTCAGTGTTGGGCTCTGGCAAACCTACAACACACCCTGTGCATTTTATGACACCTGTGCCACCTCCTGTCATCTGTCACATTGATGCAGGAATAGGCTAACATGGTTCTGATGCACAGGGTGACATTATAGCAGTGTAGCAATAGTAGCAAGTTGCCAACAGGAAAGTGTACTGATATCCTTGTAGGTATATCTGAGCAGGCATTATGCATCACAACTCTGATAGTCATTGTAGCATTGTTTACACCAGTGTTAGGTCTGAATATGTATTGTCCACCCATGTGCCACTTGGCTGAAGTGTACAGTGTTGCCAGCATGTGTTAGTGAGTGGACAGTACGTGTGTGATGTGTGCATTACAAATTAGCGGGTGTACATCTGTGAACATGGTGTGTGCGCACTGTCTGCATGTACGTGCATAGTGGACACGTGGGATGTGCAACATACCCTGTTCTACACATTGTTAACATCTCATGGTATCTTTCAATGGCCAGTATGCATTCTACTACAGATATGTACTAACATGGGTACACATGTGTGTATGACATGGGTTGGCACTATGCTGTGGGTGATACCATTGATATCTGTCAATGGTCTGCATTCTGGTAGTATACACCACCTCAACAGCATGACTATAACCAATCATTAGATGATGTCCTGACAAATGACTCACAGTTGTAGGGAACTCAGTAACAGTTGTATCCTTCCAGTACTATACTATAACAGTAACCAGTGGTATTGACCGCCACACGTTCCTGGGACCACACCTGTGTTGCATATAGCCCTCTTAGGTACATGCACACACACTAGGGATATGTCCATCCACATCTGGAAATGCACGCATTGGCCTACACTGCATTCCCCGGATGGGACACATATCTTACACAAGGGTATCATACAGACAGATACCTGTTGTCCAATACTTGCTGTATAGCAGTATGCCGTCTATGGCATAGTTATCCATATTTACTATACATACTATCCCGACAGTACCACATAGGTGGTAGCCCTGAACATGTATGTTGGGTACCAATGTGTACAGACAGACACGTGTTATGTCATCTGTCCCTTGGTATCCACATATCCATAGGTATTGTGGGGTCCCTCGGTGTTTCACATAACACATTAGGGGCCTGCATGCATATCCACAGGGCTGGTGCACACCTATAATGACTGTCCATTATTGCCAGTCATTGTTGTGTATGAACATGTCTGACATATACCCCGGCAATTACCTTCACTCACAGTACTCTATAGTACGTGTCATGGGTGTGTGTGGCAGGGATGGCCTTGGCCACGGATCACTACATTGGCCGGTCTTGACGCATACATACATATGTGACCTATGATCTGAGAAGCAGTGGCACAATCTGTCGAAGGTTACAAAGGTATTCATGTAGTATGCGGGCTTCACACCTATGTACTGATTGAGGTCACATGTACACAAATTTATTTGACATGCAGATACCCGATGTGTGCAATGCACTACTGTTTGAAACATATGTCATACCGTAGTAAAAGCAAAACCCACACTGCCTTGACCACCTGTGGTACACACACACACACTCAGCGTTTGCAAGATTCAAACCCCTACCTCACTATGTTATGATAGTAGAGAGATACGCATTAACACGGCACGCTATTTGCAATACTGCATGGCTTCTGTTCTCCTTGAATATTTGTAGGATGCTGACATCATTAGATTTTCCAAAGAGGAATGTACCTCTTTTAATGTGTTTTCCCAGTCTCCAAACAAGCTACTCCCCTCAAAGGAAATCATCCCATTAAGCATATACACACACCCCCCTCACTTGGCGTTTGCAGGACTCAAACCCCTAGCTAACTATGTTATGATGCTAGAGAGATACGCATTAACACAGCGCACTATATGCATTACTGGGTGGTTTCTGTTCTCCTTGAATATTTGTAGGATGCTGACATCATCAGACTTTCCAAAGAGGGATGTACCTCTTTTAATGTGTTTTCCCAGTCTCCAAAAAGGCTACTCCTCTCAAAGGAAATCACACACACTTGGCGTTTGCAGAACTCAAACACCTACCTAAATATGTTATGATACTAGAGAGATACGCATTAACACAGCACACTGTATGCTTTACTGGGTGGTTTCTGTTGTCCTGGCATATTTGTAGGATGATGACATCATCAGACTGGACATGGTAATGTGTGTACACATTTTTATGCAATCCCAGGAATGATCCATGTAGGTCGGCAGGTATCAACAGCTTGTACAGGAGTCTCACCTTGTGTGATCTATCTGTGGACACATTGCCATCCCTTCATATTTCAACAAATATCTATTCACAGATTGTTGGTTTTGTGGATATGACATGTGTCTGTGATGTTGATGAAGAGCTGTTCAAAGTCTATGTGGGACATGTGTAGCTCTGTTCCGTGATGTATGTCCTGGGTGGCTGCCTTGCAGATGGTGTAGCATGCTTGGGAACCATGATCTGCACATGAACATACCACAGTTGGTAGGGTTGTGTGTTTGTCAGTTTCCAATAGCTCTCTTTATGACTTCTGCCATGATGCACTCCATGGCCTTGCAGATCAGACTTTATAGGCTTACTGGACTATACTTCCCATGGTGTGTTGTGCACCCACACATGTGGGGAGTGCCATATGTTGCTGTAACACATTCGACGGTTCCAGGTCCTGTGGAGTGGGTGAGGCTCAACAGAGTGTTCAGGTGCAGGGTCTGTTTGTTCTGTAGTGCATGCATGACATATATTGGGAAACAATGTAATCCAATTGCTGCCATGCTTTTGGCTTTGGGGGGAGATGTTCAGCCATTCTACACGTGATATCTCCTGGTATGATGTCAGGGACTATCATCAGTGGAGGGTGGGTATGTATACATAGGCCTGTCTGACAGGATGTCGCAATGTCAGTAAGGTACAGTTGTCCCTGACTCAGCACATATATGCGTGTACATTACTATTTATTACATAGCTGAAGGACATGTCATGGTTTCCAGTCTGGACTCCTTCTCAGCTACTCTTTACAAAACACCAACAAACCAGAGCACTAATCCCAGTTATACTCTTTTACACACTTAACACCCTACTGATCCTTTATGATCAGGCTACAGAATATGTCATCATAATACACTGGCATGTCCAGGGGTCGGTTTCATGTGTACTCTCCAGTCCAGCTAGTGAATATTGCGGTTATGACACAATGTCACATCTGCCTCATGTACACAGACAACCCTCTCCTCCTCACATCACACTCACATATATGTGGGAGATGTAACAATATTGACATACAGGACACTGAGCTCTCTCGACCCATGACTGGCATAGTCTATCAGGTGGTGAGGGTGACCACACACACCACATATCAGTTTCAAATATACCGATAGTGACAGCAAACAAACCACATTATCACACATACACATATTCGGAGGCTCTACATACACTCTGCCTAAGCAGCAGAGACCTCCAAAGCAGACACACATACAACTGCTACCCCACTACAATGACCACATGTCACACAGTTCACAATGTCAGTGTGCCACACAGTCACTGCCCTTTGGGCTAAACAACACACCTGATACACTTGTTATAGGTGACACTTAATGTCAAACACACTATCGTCCCACTCACCAGGCCAGACAGGGGAATAGTCACTTTGAGCTGTCTCTCAGGTGCCAGGATCCGCCACATAACACATGCACTCAGGTCACTCCAAAGCAAGTCCAGGACTGGCTCCATCATTGTCCATGCTGGTGCGTACAACCTCAGACGTTCCTCCCTGGACCACATGACATGGAACATAGAGGAGCTCTGTAATCATGTAGCCCAGCCCAGTATTACCCTGACCTTGTCTAGCATCTTACACTCACCAAGTATGATGTCACAGTATACCAACGAACTGATCACATTTAATAGTTGGCTAACATATTGGTGTTATTCAAAGGGGATACAGTGTATGTCACCCTGGGGTGACATGCTTGACATGCCACGTAGCTTCCCTATGGACAGCTTGCACCTGTCACCCTTGGACTTTTGAATACTGGCTAGGGCACTTGCTGCCATCATACTGCCCTATTTAAGCAGGGCTCAAAGGACAGAACCACCTCCATACACATTACAGAGTACACGACACTGAGGGTAATGCTGCTCAACACCAGGTGTCTTACCCTCAAATTGCGCCCACTCAGGAATCTCCTCAGTATGGAGGATAGCAATATCTGTGCACTAACAGACACATGGTTTAGACTCCCACATGCACACCAGCACTACCAGGTTGTATTTTGTACCATGCTTTCTGACCACATAACTCGGATGTCCAACATAAATAGGGGGAGTATCCATATACATCACAGATACACATACCTCTGGGTTGGTAGCACTGCACAATGCATCACGGACCATACATATGCACCTAACATTGTGCAAATCTGCCTTTTGGTTTGTTGCCTGCTACAGACCACACACCCCAACACAGCAACCTCACTCAGCTTTCCTGGGAACATTGGACCATATGAAGGTCTCCCCAAACACCATTATATTGGGTGACGTCAAATACCCACACATTGACTGTGGATAGTACTCAGGCCCCAACACCCTTACCCAACAGTTGCTACTATTTCTAAACTCATATGCTATGGCACAACTGGTCACCACACCCACAAGAGGGGACAACATATTGGACATGATCATCACTGACATGGGGACTCTATGTTCCACACCTGTGATATACCCCTCATTGGTAAGGGCAGAACATACTCTTATCTCACTTTACATCCATATCCCATCCCCACACCCATCCTGGGTAATCTTGGTGAACTTCCAAAAAGCTTATGACACACTCCCCGAAACCACGGTGGTGTCCATCAGAGACCCTGGGTAAGTGATAAGTATGGCTCAGACTGCTGAATCCTTTATATACACATTCTATGGACACCTAGTGGATCGCATGGATCGTTACATCCAAAATAACAACTGGGCTCACTCCTCCAATGGCAGTGGACCTGTCTGGTAGACCCCAGCCATTAATACGCTTTACAACAAATGGTGGAAGCTACTACATGATAGAGCACAATCCCAGACAGGGAAGGCATCTGTGATCTGTACTAGCGGACTGCTACAATCACTCGGGTATTTATGTCAAGCACGCTTCTAATGGACAATTGCACCAGACAAGTCGGACACTCACAAGGCCTTCTTCAGTTGATTCAGGTACCTGGCTGGACACTCACTGATATGCTATGTGTTACTGCATACTGACTAAACATACCCTGAATCCACTGACATTGCCATCATCCTGGCAAACAGGTTCAGTACAGATGTGTCCCCCCATCCCCCCTAAGGTGGTACTGTCTGTACACAGCCTTCATGACAGACATAACACTCACATTACGTCACTGTTCGATATAAGAGTTACTGCAGGATATGTACCCATGGAATGGCATACAGCAATAGTGGTCCCGCTGCACTGAATACTGCCACAACAGACGACAGACAATATCGGCCTAAAAGGCTAACTAGCCTGTTCTGCAAAGCTATGGAGTGTATTGTAATGGGACTCATGCACATAGACATGAGAAACCTACAGCATTGTTGTGGGCAGATCTTGCCTGTTGGACCTGTTCATATTCTTTCAACAGTTACCAGGTCCATCAGTGTGGGGACGGTTGTCCACACAGCCTGCCTGGACCGTGCACAACCCTTCAACACAATACCCCACTCGGCCATTATGCATAGGCTCACCAACATCGATATTGACACATATCTGACACGATGGATTGCTACCTGGAGCAGGGATAGCACCCACATGCTCAGTGTTGCAGGTGCCATGTCTGACTATACACCAGTTACACCTGGCATCCCACAAGGCTCAGTCCTGGTACTTTTCTTGTTCAGTATATATTTTTGTGATGTACAGGCTATCACAAGAGTGATATGGCTGCCCATGTTCGCAGATGACTGCAAACTGGGTGCCATAATCAACTCTCCTGCTGGCACATGCATACTCATACAGGGTCTCACAGAGATAGGTTGACTGGTGCCTGAGCCATGGCCCACGGCTACATACCATTAGTTGCATAGTCATCCCCTTTGAGGATGACAAGTTGCCCACACATTACCACATAGGTTGTAATCCATTACATACAGTAGTAGTTGTTCAGGTTTGGTGACATGACCTGTTCGTACTCTCGCCTTTGACAATCCTATTGCCATAGTGGTTAGACAGTACGTCTACATAGCCCACCATATCCCACATGGTTTCACATGTTGATCACGTGTGGTCTTTATGCCCCTATACTCTTCATGACCATGCTCGGTTACTATGACACCTTTGGGATGTACCTTACCTGACACCTGCAGCAACTGTAATGGCCACAAATGTTACTCTTTGAGCAGATGTAGGGACTCACACAGATGCCCTGCACAGTTCCGATACAGTAACTCCAGCTCTACTCAGTCACTTACCACCTACACGGATGTGTTGTGTGCCTGTAGTTGAAGGCAATATCTGACCCAGACTTACTGGACATGGTCCACCTCAGGATATCCAACTCCCTTGCTGCTACACACTCCAGGGACATATAACTCAGCACTGATGTTAAAAGGACATGCTGGGGGGAAAGATTATAATCAGAAAGCCTCCACTCACTCTGGAGTCTAGTCCCAGTTTTGCATAGGCAGAGCCACCCACTGACCACCTACAGGTGACATCTTGACAAGTGGCTGGGTGATTGCATGTTTACCCATGGGATATCTTCTGGGTCCCTGCTAGACAGAGGCACAATACACTGAACGTAAATGGGCTATCTTGTGTGACCTACTATTCACAGGCACAGTGCTCTGATTTGACTGGGTTGCAGTAGGCAAACACACTCTGGCTATGCTTGTACATGCCCTAGGGCAGATAGCCTAGTATCAACCTCTGAACCTATGATAATTTTCATGATGCACAATGTTTATTGCTGATACTGTTTGCAGGTTTTTACCATCTTTGCTTTCACACTTTATATGAACCGCTTAGGTATCTGCAGAACATATTTGCTTATGGCATGATTCCACTACATTATAAACGTGTCTGTTGTCATATAAGTGTGTGCACAGGGCAGATTTCTGTGTAGTGAGAGGTTCCCGGGTTAACACATGCAACTGCCTGCTATGTGTGGCCCAGTGCTTTACTCCAACATGGCCCAAGTGTGTGAGCATGCCCAGTTCAGACTGTCAGTGTTCTGTTGCCTGACATTTGTCTCATGTATTCAAGTGTGTGAGCATGCCCAGTGTGACCTTTCAGTATGTTGCTGTCTGAGGTCCACTACATTTGTTGATGTATGTCTACATGTTCATTATTAACATTTGTACTGTGTGTGTTGAAAGTCAGGTTCTATTCTTACTGCAGAACTCACCTTTGTGTCATAACTCGACAGGGATTATGCTGTACCTGCAGGGTTTCCGTGAAATACTTTGCATAGACTTATCAACATTTCTTCATACAGGCTAACCACTGCACTACTGTCATGGTTTAGTGGTTCAGTACTATGGCTATAGTGCACAGTGACCTGGGTTCGAGTTCCATTGCCGTTTATATTTTCATACTGACCAGACTGCTTAGGGGCCAGTAGAGCAACAATGAGCATGTTGGCTTGTGTTCAGCTATGCCCTACCTAGACCCAGTTTGTCCAATATTGCTCAATATTAACCATCATTGCTGGACATTGGCCAATATTACTCTACATTGACCACATTTGTAGTAGTTGGTGTGTGCAATTTTGTTTACATTGACTTCATGATGGTAAATGCTGTTTAGCACTGCTTTATATTGCTTAACACATGGCAATCATGCCTCAGGTGTTGATGCAGGGCTGCCTATGTCGGATGCACATACTACACTTCCTATACATGTTTGAAAGCAGGTAGTGTCAATGTAGGCATCCCTTTTACTATATGTGCGGGTCAGAGAGAAGTATAATTTCCAGAGTTCCTACTGAGCCAGTGTATGTGCTATGCATTGCCTCTTTGCCAAGGCCAAAGCATACTGGGCACCCCTCCTTCTGCCTACTGGGGCAGGCTCAGGTTGTTCCTCCTCTGAGTCACTCTCTGCCTGTGATGGCCTTGTCAATGGTGGGGGGCTGTTTGGCCCAAGCCTTTGCTGGTCCTGCTGCAGCTGTTTTCGCAGGATCATATTATGTAGCATAGCACATACCATGACAATTTGGGTACATGTAGTTGGTGAGTACTGCAAGGCTCCACCAGATGTGTCCAGGCACCGGAACCATGACTTGAGCAGCCCAAACACACGCTCGATTACATTTCATGTTTGTGCGTGTGCCTCATTATGGCATTCCTGTTCAGGTGTGTGTGCGTTTCTGATGGGTGTCATCAGCCACGGCTCCAGTGCATAGCCAGCATCCCCCACTAGGTGACCATGTGGGATGTCCCCACTGGCAAATGTCTGGTACAGCTGTGTCAGATGCCAGATATGGGAATCATGGTAGCTTCCAGGGCAGCCAGCACACACTTTCAGTATTATGCCCTCGGCATCGAACACGGCCTGGCAGTTGGAGGGGAAGCCCTTGCGGTTGAAGTAGACCCTACTCCGCTCACCGGCTGGTGCTTTGATGAATATGTGCGTGCAGTCTATTGCACCCACTACCTCAGGGTATTCTGCTATTTGCTGGAAGAGACACATATTGCTGCCCAATATTTCAAGGGAATTTGGGAAATATACATGATCACCGACATGTGCTGACATGGCATCCAGGAACTGGTGCAGTACCCTGGATGCTGATGCCTGTGATATCCCCATCATATCACAGGCTGCTCTGTGGAAGGTACCTGTTGCTAATATTCTTAGGCCAACACATACCATAGTTTCCATTGGGATGAGTTCCTCTCTGTTGGTTCTGTCTGTGAGGTGTGGCCTGCACAGCTCAACAATTTGCTGCAAGAGGTCTCTGTCCACTCTATAGCTCTCCACTATCTCCAGCTCATGTAGCCCCTGGTAGGTAACCCTGGGCCTGTACACTCTTCTCCATCTCCTCACTGTGGGTTGTCCAGCAGCATTTGCATTATCACCACCCTCAGCATGTTGCATATGTCACCTTATAACAGCAATGGCAGCCCCTAACATTTTTTGTCTCAGTGAAGCCTTTTCAGTTTTCACTTCTATTAGCTTACTGCAGTGTTGCAGTGTCTCTTGAGAGAAACATAATGAACTGTTGTTTGCAGAGTTTTAAGTGCTGGGATGGGCTAGTGTTCTGCCTGGGTAATTGCCTGATTCTGATTGTTTTCACCTGCTAGCTCTGCTAGTACTCCCTGGTAACTTCCACTATTTGGTGTGCTTCCTTTTTCCTAACTGTTTCCTCGGGGGTGGGGAGCACTGCTCACACAAGCGCAAACACGCGCACAGCAGCTAACATGCGCGCACACATGCTTACA